>NW_026454549.1:0-7571 GCF_943734635.1 Anopheles cruzii | reverse complement strand
ACCGAACACCTTCCGCGAGGAGCACTTGCGGGATCGGGTTTTTTTTTTGTACGCTCTCGTTATCCTTTGGCCATAAAAATTTATCGCATGCACTTGAGTTGATTATCGGAATTAAAACTAACATCATAATTGACAACACGACGACGGCGGGCTCCCGCGGGCCGAACCATAGATCGTTTATGTTTCGTTTTTTGTTTCTTTTCGTGCCCCTCCCGTACCACTGCCATTCGTGTGCCATTCATGTTCCGGTAGACCTCAGGCGGGCGCGGTTAAATATGATGCAACGGCAATTCAGCACTGGCAATTTGTGTCATGCACAGTTTAACACTTGTCGGTAACTGTTTTGCCTCGTGCAGGCAACATAAAAAGAACGGCAACATAACGGGTCGCCACGCACAACGTTGCACGCGTCCGTGGTGTGAATGGTGCGAGTTTCGTGCCGTCAAACAATCAAATTATTTCTAATTTAATTTAGCGCCTTTCAGTCGAGCCCGACTGCCATCGGCGGCTCGATATGCAAGGACGAAGGAGCGAAGAATCGGTTTCATAATTTCGTACGAATCGATTCGCGACCGCGAAGAAATTATCTCTCGTCCCTTTTTGTAACGCGTTTCGAGTCAAATTAATTTGACGGAATGCGCCGCTCGATTTTTTTTTTCTCTTTTCCGATAATCGTTTTAAGCGATTCATTCTTTGGGCACTGATTTGTTACGCTCGGAGAAAGTTTACGCTTTGGTCGTAGTAAAGAAAATGAGAAATAGTAAAGTCGCAGGGGGAATCGTTGGTGATTTGAGTGAAAAGTTGAATGTTTCAATGTGAATGAATGAAAAAGTGAAAAGTTGAATGTTGAATGTGTCGCAGGGGTTTTAACAGTGGATTTCTGAAGTGATTCTTCAAGCAAATGAATTTACCGCTTCTTTGTGCTTAGGTTTCGGGACTCTGCGAACGGAAGCAATCTAACACGATTACAATATACTAAGCTGGCGGAAAACGTCATCGATGTTTCTTGGGTGAATTTTAAAACTTTACTTAAGCTACTTTCGATCGTTTTGTTGGAAAATTTGTTGCCTTTTTATAGGTAAGTTCATAACGGCTCTCCCATAGAAGTATTAGTCGTTATTGGTGGAAAGCTCGAGCAATCCATTTTCACAATCCTATTTTGATCTCAGTTTTCCATCACTCAGGAAATTTTGTAATGCACGAAAAAGGTGTCAAGTCACAGATAGCGAGTCACTAAAGACGTGTGTGACAATTCGTTGTCCAGATGAAACACAATACCTCTTCCGTTGGTCGATTCTGGTCGTTTCTGGTCAATTGCTAGCTTCAAACGGTGTAGTTCTTGATAGTAGAGATCTGAATTTAGTGTTTGGCCGGAAACACGGAAATAATTCATAATAAACGATTCCTCTCAAGTCCCACCATGAACCTTCCAGGCCGTTAGTTCTGGTTTGGCCACCGGTTGAGTTGCTTCACCATGCTTAGACAACGATCGTTTTCACACAGTATTGTCGTTTGTAGCCCATTCCTTATCAGCAGAATCCATCCGTTTAGGGAGGAGCTCGATTTAATTCCATTTGGCCAAAACTTCGCAGATGGAAATTCGATCCATCATGTTTTTCGGCGTCAATTATTGTGACACCTATACATCGAGCTTCGTCGTGAATCCAGCTTTGCGCAAATCATTCTTTAGCTGCTGACCAAAGAAATAATCAATCAATTCTTTGATTTTATCAACATTTTCGACGACGTGTCTACCTGTGCGAGGTGCATCTTTAACATAAAAAAATAACCTAAATGGTTCAACGAAACCAAAATTACACATTATTAGCTTTTATGGTATCTGCAGCATAATCACCATGCACAATTTCAGCGGCCTAGTTTGAACTTTCGTGTTTTTCAAAGAAAAACTGTAAAATGTATCAAATTTTCTCTTCATTGACCTCCATTGTTAACACCCTGTAACTCACAAACGAATGGAACAAACAAAAAACAATAATATTATTTTTTTTTTGTGTAAAGTATCAGTTTTAAAACGAGCCGATCTACCGACAAAATAATGGATAACTTTCTAGAAAGACTTATATTTTAAGTGCAATATAAACTTTGCAGTTTTGTGGTACAGCTGATATTTGCTGTATTTGGAGATACATCAAGCATAATATAGAGTTTTCAAAAGTTTCTTCCTAGTAAGGACAAGTAATTGAATCGAGGTTCTTCGCTCAATCGCTTGCTCTACGGTCTACCCTCTGTGCATTGCGTATCCCGGATCCCGGAGTCCCGTTGATTGATCTGGCGACTCACGCCGTTGGTCCTTTTTGCCAGTAATGAGGTGGGACCGACCGGTGGGGATCCTTTTTGGGTTCGTCCCCTTCCGACGAAGGGCTCATGGCGTCCGGCGCAAGTGCACGGAACTGTCGCTAATCTATCAGCGGTAAAAGCCGTCCCCCGGACCCATTGTAGGCTAGGCTAGGGCACGGTCAGAGCAGTGTCATAAAATGCGCCAAAGAAATAATGCCCACCGGTAAGCGAACGAGCGAACGAGCGGGATTGCTTTATCACCGAATGGCTCCAGCGCGTTAAATTGACCATGAAAATGATCCTAATGTTTTGAACCAGGCGCTGGACCATCGAAAGGAAAATAAAGCTTACCGCCGCCTGATAAAGGCGGAAGACGAGGCACAACATTCGTACAAATTACTGTGCAACCGAAGCGCGCCCCAACACACACACACACACACACACACACGTCCATACTGGACCGGAAGTGGGGATGGACGAGTAATTTAATTGATTCTTCCCGAGAGCTTCAATCTTTCATTTTCGTTCACTTTTCCAGCTCGATACCCTCGATGAATATCGTTCATCTCGTTTCGAATCGTCCCGTGTGCTGTCGCTCCACACCAGCACACACACAGGCGCACACACACACACGTGTCACACACGAAACCTTGAACCACAATCACGTCCCACTCTAGTGACATTCCTGCCCCATCTCTCACTGCTACCCACGGTTGAGCATGTCCTTCGTCCGATGGGTGGCTGGCACACGGACACCTCCGCGCGCTCTGTCGATGTCGGTGTTTCCTTGCCCGGTCCTATTCCCACCGGTGAAGCGTAATTGAACGCCTCATTAATTGTCCAATGATTTCCACGTTATCGTGGCCCATCCGTCTACGAGATCATCTTCACGTCCAGCGGCGCCGAGACGAGCGACGGGCGTGCCGCTCGTTCCCGTTGAGCTACCTCAACTCTACCCCGCGGGTCCGCTGCTGTTCGGGCCCCGTTTTCCAGCGGCAAGCGTACAATGGTTCCTGTGGTGTGGCCGAAGAAGATCCTTACGAATTAGTGGCCATCACATTGCCTCTCTGTGTGTATGCTGACGGCTTGCCCTCATGGCTCGGATCCCGGTGCTCCCGGTGGGTGATGAGATCTTTATTTAATTTTCCCAAGGCCCAGCTCGTTGATTAATAAGCTGTAATCTCCAGTGGCCGCATCGGACCAGCATCGCATGTCGCAGCTTCGCAGCGCAGGCCGTACCTGTGTGTTGGGCGATCGAGCATAAACCAATAAGGCGACGCTCGGGTGTAGTCCTTGGCATAGCCCGTCCGTCCGTCAGCTATGCGTGTCACGTTCCGAATGGGTTATTAGAGCGATTGAACATTTGGCACTTGGCAAACCGAACTTTGCACGTTGCGAGTTGGAAGGAAGTACTTCGCATAGTTTCTTCTCCCCTTTCTTTCTTGGCCATTCATCTCCTCGCTTCACAGTCGGTGTAACCGAGTGCAGTTGAGCGGCACCAGCTGGGGACCGCTCGAGGCATCGAAAATCTAGGCACCCCTGACATGTCCGGGTCCGGGAAGTGCGGAAGTAAACTTTGCTTTCATTCAAGGTGGTGAGGGAGTTGCTTGTGCCACGGAAGAAGGTACACCTTCCCGTTATCAACTTCCGGCCACAGAAGCCAAACCTGGCCTGGCCTGGTAATGGTCTCTGGTCACGCACCTCCATTCACGGGGACGGGGTGCTGCAGGTGGTCCAGTGGTCCAGGTAGGTGTGCCGACTTGATTTTTCCCCAATGCCGTAAGTGCCGGCCACCAGGCAGGTAACACCTGGGCAGCTTCGGCAGCCCATCGATCGTTTCGTCGATTCAGGGCGAAACGTACCTCGGCCCGTTCCAGCCTCTTGCAGCCCTTTTTTTCATACGCGAAACTATCCGGAAACCAGCCTGAGAAATATTTCACCACATAAGGCCAAATCGGCTTTGATCGCTGACGTGGCCGAAGAAGCCAAAAGTTTGGGCACCAGAAGTACCAGCCCCCGGTGAAGTTTAAGACGTTGAGTTATCGGCGTCCACGGTATTTGGTGAAGAATTCAACAAAAAAAACCGAATCTTACAGAATTATCGCATTTAGATTAAACCGGCCATTGCGAACAAGTCGGAATATTGTCAAGAACTTTATATTTTCCAAAGCTTCATTCGTGTTGTTCAAGTTAATACTGTCAGGTTATAATCGTATTTGAGTAAGAGATCGAAGAATCGATATGTGTAGACTTCGAAACAGCTTTTGCATTAACTAAATTGAAGAATAGTTAATGCAATACTCTTGATGTACTGGAACCATCTGAGGCATTGACGAAAAAGATAAAGGATCACAGAATTCAGTATATCAGCTAAAAGCTAAAGCAGCTACGTAACAGCAATATTACTATTACGACGTGCCACAACTAATTTGTTCAACGTATTTAAACGTACACTGTGTCTGGCAATCAAGTCTCTAGATAGACAGTAATTTAACTTCGATTTGGACTAATCAACGTATACTTTGTGTTCGTGGACCGAATGGACCGGTGAGCGGATCAAAGTTATATAATATTATTTATTTATTTATTCATTTATTTTTGTTACATTTCTAATTTTGAAGCAAGTGTTTTAGCTAATCGAAACAGGAAGGCTTTCCGGGAGTGTTTTTGTACAATATCCACCTAAATATTCCGACTAAATCGGGAATATTGAAAACACTTAAATTTCACCCATTCACACTAATTTCGTGCCATTCGTGCTAACAATAACATCGCACAGTAGGGAATTTGTATGGGAAAGGCGTAAGTGTTTTTAGGTGGAATCTTTGGACTTTTTTCAACGTTTTTCTTTTCTTTGCATGTGTTTTGATTAAATTCAACTTTGTATGTGTAATGTACGCGTTCAAGTAGATTACATAAGCTTTTTTTCGTTATTTTAAGGTTTTTAAACGCCCGAGCTATGCAATTTGAATGACGCTAAAATCTTTGAATGCACAATCTAAACGCCTGGGTTATGCAATATGTATTGCACCAAAATGTTTCAATGCACAATCGCGTAAATTCTCTGCAACAAGTGACTAGGCGCCTCCTTATCTACCATTGTTTTCGTTCAATTGTTTTCTTAAAATAGGAATTTGCGAACCTTTCAGTCGGAATCTGCAAAAAAAACTTACAGGAAATGTTTCAAAATGGTCTAAACTTTTATTGTAATGTCTCGTTTAGGCAGTACAACACGATACATTTTTTGCTGCATTACCAAAGTTGAAAAACTGTATCTTTTCATAATTTTCTATACTAATTCCCCATTAAAATGTACCAGCAATGCAAAACGTAAACGTTTGATTATTTCATATGAAAGAAGGATTCATTACCTTTCGAATGATGTATAATATAGGTATATTACAGTTGCAGAACTGTGCTGACGGTAACGTTAAAATAGCTAATAAAAGTTGGCTTTAAAGAGCCATTTTTATCACTTTTTCGACTTTGACAAATGATTTCTCGGAATCTACACAACATGAAAGGCTGAAAATTCGGATTTGTCATAGATAACTTATCTATTTTAGGCTAATATAACTAAAACCCTCAGTTTCTTTGTTGACTAAAGTTGACTTATGACCGCCTTTTCCCTACAGTGCATCGACGCCACATTTAGTTCCACTGTAAAACTGTAAATAAACTGTAAACAACTGTAACTGTAAATATCTTAGCAGCTGTATCCCCAATTGATGTGTTTAGGTTTGCTCTTATGTGTGTATCTATTGGATTTGTGCAACAACGTTAAGCAAAGTGGCATGCTGTCCTATTTTTACTTTGCATGGTTTCCGTAGTTCTTTCTTGTTTACGTGCATTTTTTACAAGCTATGGAGTAGTCTTAGATCTTAATTTGAATGCCAAAGAAATACTTGTAAAAATGCTTTCAACATATTGCGAACATTGCAGAGGTATGCTGGTTGCAGTTTCTAAATATGTAGAAACTTTTATTTATTTGTTTGTTATCAGAAGACGACCACTATAACCATAAGTTGAAACTAAGATATTTCTTACTGAAGATCGCACTGATCGCACCGAAATCATACATTTCCTTACAGAAACATGCAGTGGGAATTTTTAATGCAAACTGCACGGTCAGTCAAAAAGACTGATGTGGTAGATGTAGTGTTAACAGATGTTCATAACTCGTGTCGACCTTGTCTCGTATCAGTGAAGCCGATTCAATGTATCAGCCTTCCAGTTACGATTGCAGTTTACGATCGCTGCACTGTGAATCTAGTCATATTTATATATTATTTTTTCGTGACGCTGTTAAAATTAGGTCAACGGTGGTGGCGCCACCGTACCGCAACGGCACCCCAAAATCTTCATTCCGCGCCCCCGGTGCCAATTCGTAGCCAATGTAATTACGAGCAGTAAAACCCGCAACCTTTTTGCAACCGCCAAAGGGCACGGGGAAGGCGAAAGTTTATTAATTTCAGTCGCGCCATCGTAGCTTTACGAGCCAATATAATAAGGTGGCGGTGGCTTTCACCATTTCAGTGATCCTGATAAAGAGAAGGAAGTGCGGCGGGTCGGCAAAAAAGAAACGAAAAGGCTCATCAATTTCATCGTTCATTGAGTACGCCGGGCGACGGCGCAATCCGGCGCGGCGGCGGTGGCATCACTCGCCTGTCGCCCATTTTCCCCGGGAATGTTTCCCGCCCCGGGGCCGGAAAGGTCTGGTGGGAGAGGGAGGCTGACTTTTACACCGTTAGGATGAGAAAATGCGAGCTCGCCTCGTTTTCTTTGGCAGGGCGAAAGTGAGTGAACCACAAATGATCCACTTTCTTCTCTCGGTGGCTCCGACGGCGAGGAATGATTGATTAGTTGCGTTATATTGATCCCTGGACTGCCGAACGGTTTCGCAATACTTTCTAGTTTAATTCTTACCGGGATCGTTACATACGAACTGCTTCGATTGCCACACACACACGGCTCGTCTTCATTGTTGTGCACTGTGCGGCGCAGATCAGTGGCGTTACACTCGGGTTCTGAGCGCGAAATGTTTTTCTTCTGATCACCCGAAAAAACAGATGCTACTAAGAAGTATCAATCGATCGATTTGATTAATTAAATTTTGTAACACCCATCGCGTCGGAGTCGGAGGATAACAAAAGACTCGGAAACACTCTGGCCCCGGGAGGTGGTGTGCTTTTTATGGACCCGATATTGTGGGAAATGTTTCGCCATAAAAAATTATGACAATTTTCCGACACAGCCACCCGCCACTCGAGTGT
>NW_026454548.1:0-7571 GCF_943734635.1 Anopheles cruzii | reverse complement strand
ACATCCCCAACTCTGATTGAAAGAGTAGGTGCAGATGTGAGGCAGGGAACCAACAGTTCCCAAGACCACAGCCCCTACTCTCGTTGAAAGAGTAGGTGGAGATGTGAGGCGGGGAACCGGAAGTTCATTTCTTCATCACCGTAGAACTCGAGTAACCTGCTGTGCGTTCGTTGAATTGCCGGAAACGGGGTGCCCACTGGCTGGTTCAACGCTGCTCACCTCCGGCAGCGTGTCGTTCCCGACCTTAATATCCCGAATTCTGGCTTCCACAATTTTTGCACACATGGCATCAAGGACCTCATGTGTAAAGAAAAAACACCAAATCGCAAAACAGTAGGCCCCCAACGCACCGATAGAACAATAATATTGACACACGTGGATGAAAAAAATCCACAGTATCCAGAGATTCACACCATCTAGCCCGCTGCTCGTCCGTTTCGGGAAATATCGCTCTTGCTCGTTTGTCGTTTCTGACACGTTTGTTTTATTACTAGCCAAACACTAGAGGAGGTAGGGGGCCGTATCCCTCACATTTGCGGAACAACGATGGCCACACCACATCCACCACAACGAGCCGTATCGAGAGGAGTGGTGGCCATCTCGCACCCCCATGCCGACCCGACAGCAGTGTGTGTGTGGCGCCCGGATCGATCACCAGAATCAGCTGGTGACCGGAGCAACGACCGCGACGTCGTCGATGCCCTAGCTGGACGCGCAAAAGGACGCAGACGAGGAGTTCAAGTAACAACACGTTTCACGGCAGGATGTTCGTCTTAATCTTCCTACGCTCCGCTTCTGACATTTTGTACGATCAGTAAGCACAGCACAAATCACAACTCTTAAATCAGAAA
Organism: Anopheles cruzii; assembly: GCF_943734635.1. Classification (NCBI taxonomy): domain Eukaryota; kingdom Metazoa; phylum Arthropoda; class Insecta; order Diptera; family Culicidae; genus Anopheles; species Anopheles cruzii. The sequence goes on along the minus strand of NW_026454548.1, from coordinate 6,720 downwards.
GCGCAAATCGATCGATCCGCGAAGGACAATGTCGCTGGCGTTTTCAATGGTCGTCCTAGGATGATTGTACAATCAATGCGCCGTTTCTCTGCGTTTTCAAATTTCCAATATCCACCCTCTGTGAACCCCCTCTACCTCGTTCGAGATCACACTTCTTGCATCTTTCCTCATCCCCTCCTCAGACTATAAGCCGGACTCATGCTCCACTACACAAATACTAATATCTTCAACCACCGACCTCCGGCCACCGACTTATTCGAACATTAATGTCCTCGATGTTGCACTGAAAATATGTGCCGTGTGTGTTGATGGATGGGATGTGTGTGTGTCATTTGCATTGTATTTTTTGCTGTACAGTATCGATGTACTGTACTGCTGTCGATGCTGCAGTCTGCGAAAGGTGATCGTAAGTTTCGTCAATGCTTGGGGAAGTTTCTACGAACCTACCAGTGCCAGACGGCCAAACCGGCTGATCTGTGGGTGCTGTGCTCTATCTATGTGCTCTATTGCTTTCTCTATCTAAAATGTCGTAAATGACCCACTTCTAAAATGTCGTAAATAAATACATAAATAACCAACTGAACACGTGCAAACATGCTACGTTTTTTTAACGCGAGAAGCTGCGGAAGCCGCAGAAAACGTGCTGGGAGAGTTGCATAAAGAACTGTCACAGCAAGCTGCTGCAGATGGAAGATCCCTACCCGTTGAACCGGAGTTGTTAACAGCAGAATGGAAACTGTGCGTGGATGAGTACTGCGTTCTGTTGGGACGACAGTGGTCCATTCGATGCAACATGTTCTCTTCGAGTGCCCGGAGTTCAGTGGAGTGCGACAAGAACTAATCGGAGGAGAACAAGGAGCAAGTCAACAGCAACAACCTGGGAGAGATGCTTCTGAAGGACAATGAGACGTGAAGTAGGATCGCCCTGGCCGCCACAAGAGGATCCTCACCGTCCTTCAGGAGGCATGAAAAGACGAGCAGAGCAGTGGTCGGTTTTCAGAATCCCAAGTCGCTCAACATGGTGTCGAGCGACCCACAAGGCAAGGCGCACAAAGGGCTAAGAGAGAGGGACAGGGGCAGGGTAACATTCGTAAATAAAAGGTGCCTGGTTTTTTTAACGCGAGAAGCTGCGGAAGCCGCAGAAAACGTGCTGGGAGAGTTGCATAAAGAACTGTCACAGCAAGCTGCTGCAGATGGAAGATCCCTACCCGTTGAACCGGAGTTGTTAACAGCAGAATGGAAACTGTGCGTGGATGAGTACTGCGTTCTGTTGGGACGACAGTGGTCCATTCGATGCAACATGTTCTCTTCGAGTGCCCGGAGTTCAGTGGAGTGCGACAAGAACTAATCGGAGGAGAACAAGGAGCAAGTCAACAGCAACAACCTGGGAGAGATGCTTCTGAAGGACAATGAGACGTGAAGTAGGATCGCCCTGGCCGCCACAAGAGGATCCTCACCGTCCTTCAGGAGGCATGAAAAGACGAGCAGAGCAGTGGTCGGTTTTCAGAATCCCAAGTCGCTCAACATGGTGTCGAGCGACCCACAAGGCAAGGCGCACAAAGGGCTAAGAGAGAGGGACAGGGGCAGGGTAACATTCGTAAATAAAAGGTGCCTGGACCTGTGCCCGCACGAAAGCTCTCGCGACACTCTGAGTTGATCGGACGCGCTTTTCACTCGCTCTCTGCAGTTATTTGCATCTTGGCTCATTCATTCAGTGCCTCAACGCTGCAATCGCGTGTAACGTTGATTCACACGTGCTGCACTGCTGCATTTTTGCGATAGCGTTTAGTCCGGGGGTTTTCTCTGTGTTTTTCCTCCGTGAGCTGGTTCCGTGAACCTGTTGAACCTATTCTATTCTTGATGGCGTCTTGCACCGCTTGCCTGGCTCCAACTGGTGACGATGTGGGATGTGCAAGGAGTGCATCGAGTTCAGGAAGGCATCCCGTTCCGGCTTCGTTGGGGAGTTGTCGGTGCTGCTGTCAAGGCATCATAATGGCCTTGTTACAAATGTAACGCCAGCGGCTCGCGATCGAACGGTCCCCGATCGAGCGGCTCCCGATAGAGCGGCCCAGCTGAGCGCCACATTCGGGACGCTCGCGAGATCTAAGCCGCGCGGCTTAGATTTGAGACCAAACGGTAACTCCGACGGAGCGACTAAAGGGATTAAAGGGGAAAAGTGAGAGAGGAAGACGAGTCAAGCCAGTAGAGTCAAGTTGTGACAGTGCAAAAGGAGAAATACACAAGTTTTTTAACTCTGGCCAACATACGGGGATATTTGCCATACGTCCAAACTGACCGCACGTACAACTGCCGTCACTACCTGTCCATTATTGTACATTTCCGCAGGTCCCGCGGTACGAAATACACCCACAGAATAGGATCGAACACTTCCAGCAGCTGAGCGATCGCAGAGTGCTGGGTGTTGAACGACCGTTTACAACGGATACCTCTTCAAGCAGTGCACAGGTATACAACTCATCCCTACGGGCACTTTTTTATACAACAAAACGTATGACTCACTTCGTATTCTATTTTTAACTATACAGGAGACGCCTCGCCGAAGCGGGCGGCGCTCCCCCCGGCGTGTGGCCACTGACACGGAGGAAGAGGAAGTGTTGATGGGCCCCGCCGCCGCTGACACGGAGGAACTGGAGGAGCAAGCCACGCCACGCCTCCGTCGCCCGCTTCCGCTCCCGGGATTGCCGTCGCCCGCTCCCGCTCCCGCCGCTGGCCCGGAGGCCCTTCCCGCCGCGATGGAGGATACAGTCCGGCGCCTGGTGGCGGAGAGCATCACCGCTTACATGCGGCAGGAGCGGGAGGAGCTAAACAACTTAACAGAGGGTGTCCGGCAAGCGGAGGCCCTCTTGGAAGGGTTGCAAGCGGGGCTGCGAGAACTGGGGGAGGATATGCGGCGCGCGTGGGTGACGGTGCCGACTCGCGTGTATGAATGCCTGCGTGAGGTCGACGCGATCAGGGACAAGCTCGCGGGGGGGAAGCATCTTCCTGGCAGGAGCCCGAACGCCACGGCACCAGCGATTGCCGGCGGCAGCCCGAACGGCACGGCACCAGCGATTGTCGGCAGGAGCACGAACGCCACGGCAGCGGAGATTTTCGGCAGGAGCACGAACGCCACGGCAGCGGAGATTTTCGGCAGGAGCCAGAACGCCACGGCAGCGGAAATTTCCGGCAGGAGCCAGAACGCCACGGCAGCAGAGATTGTCGGCGGAAGCCGCCCCGCTGCCCCAGCGTTGGCCATCCACTCCGATTAGTTCTTGTCGCACTCCACTGAACTCCGGGCACTCGAAGAGAACATGTTGCATCGAATGGACCACTGTCGTCCCAACAGAACGCAGTACTCATCCACGCACAATTTCCATTCTGCTGTTAACAACTCCGGTTCAACGGGTAGGGATCTTCCATCTGCAGCAGCTTGCTGCGACAGTTCTTTATGCAACTCTCCCAGCACGTTTTCTGCGGCTTCCGCAGCTTCTCGCGTTAAAAAAACGTAGCATGTTTGCACGTGTTCAGTTGGTTATTTATTTATTTATTTACGACATTTTAGAAGTGGGTCATTTACGACATTTTAGATAGAGAAAGCAATGGGTCATTATATCCGGTGAGGGACGACGGCGCATCAATTCTGAGTTCGAGGTTAGGTCGTCGTGATCCACTGGCACTGGTTTATAAAATCGACCCAGTCATACTCCACGACGACATTTGTCAAGCGTTTCATAACGTTACGGTTGACGGTTTGTGAGCGTTCAGGCAGGTTCACGACTGTAACTATTAGAAAAATCTTTAATTCCAAAAAGCTAGAATCGTACTCCCCGACATTGACGCATTGTGTATCGAATTAAACTCGGTGAGCTACCGACTCGTTGCGCTCGGTGCCGACTCACTGCATCCCCAGAAATGTTGCCCTAGCCGTGGATATATTAAAGCTGACGCTGCGACCGCGTCCGGCGGTCACGGAAGTACCGAGTACGAGTAAGAAATCGAAAACCATAAAATTACTAATTAAAAAAGAGCTGGATTTTGAATAAGAGACGTGCAATATACTCACGACATAAGTAGGCAAGCTTGTTGAGTAGCTGGAAAGGATCCAGCAGAAATACAAACAGCAGCAGCAGCAGCTGCAACAGACAATAAGGCAACAACAAAAGATAAGTCAGCAGCAGCTGCTGCAACAACAACAACAACAACAACAACTGCATTGACCGAAACGGAACAGCCGCAACAGCAACACGAACAGCAGGAGCAATATCCCCCAGCAGGGCAGACAACAACTGCAGCCACAACGGCAGGCGCAGCGAGCATCAGAGCTGCAGCAAGAAATGTGGCCACCACTCCCACAGCCACAGCACGAACAAGAACAGACGTGGTAAGTGCAAGTGAACCGCTAACAGTGGTTGGAATTTTATCAATTTCGGCTCAGTAGAGAAGCGTTCAACATCAGTCAGCACAGAGGCTGGGAGCACTCTCATCACTACCGCGATCGACAGTCTTTTTGAAAGACCGTCGAAAGACGGACAAGACTTTTGAATGATTTCTGTATTTCAGATACCCCCTGATGGAGGTTCTCACCGACGACTACAGCAATGCGATGCGCGACGAGGACGCACCTCAGCGCACTTTTGGCTTTGGAACACAGTCTACGATGTTCGAATGATCGTAGCACAAGTAGAAGGCAGCGTGTTTTATAATGTGGTAGTTGAGGTGCAGCATCCCAACAAAGCTTACGAACAGTAACCCTTGTGAACTTGCGCCTCAATACGATAAATCCAGCACTGATAGTGTGGATGCCTAACAACACAAGCAAACTCGAGGATCGGACGAACGAGAGAATAATACAAAGCTTTCAGACACGTAACATCACGGAACTCAGAAGACATACGAACTACAAAACCTAGCATTTTATACGCACGCTTGATTATTTTCATTTTCATGTTATTTCAAAAAGAATGTTCGCCGTCGGGCATAACATTGATAAGGCTTACAGACTATTTCAGACTTACAGACTAATAAGGAAATATAAGGATGAGGAAATAAAGAGCGGAAAAGGAAGGGAACGGAGGGCATCATATGAAGGAGTCTAGGAGACGAGAACGGAAGAGAGATACATTCTGGTAATACACGACCAGCGGAGAGGAAGCACGCGGGACGGTGACATTGACGCGCTTCGAGGACGGGTGCGATTGCGGCAATACAGAGCGTGAAGGTGAGGTGGTATTAGGGGCCGTAGAACACGGTGACCGTGGAAGCGACGAAGCGCAGGAAGTGTAGGTTTTCGGTGCGGGAATATGAGTGAGCATGTGTTGCGGCATGTGAGCGGCGACTTGTGTAGACAGGGGACGTGCGGTGGTAAAGGTGTTTTGGTAGTAGATCGTTTGGTAGGAATCAGAGCGAAGAGATACAGCGGCAGGAACACTACAGCGCTATGCTGGCGAACCGTGCTAGACAACCAGTAGGAGGAGTGGCGGAGTCCCATCACGCAATGAGGTAGCTGGTAGGGCATCCGACGTAGATGATCGAGGGACGTTTCCATTAGAAGCCGGGCGGTGCACGAACTCGCCGAAACGCACAGCCGATGGCCACGTAGTTCAGGATAATGCGACGGCCCGCAGGTGTATAGGTAGGCCAACCTTGAAGGATACAAATGAAAGCCCATCTGTGCTGGTCCCGGCCTTCGTCAAACGATGCACCAATACATCCTCAGTAGAGAGCCGGATTCTTACAAAGCCTGCCACCACGGCTATAGTGCATTATGTCCTCGAAGTGCAAGTTAAGCTTCAGCTTCGTGTTCAGTGTTACACCTAAGTGCGAGCCAATGCGATACGTAAACATGACAGGTGCCTTTTTCATTGAGAAAGTTAGGACATTGCACTTACCGACATTCAGGGACATGTTATTGCAAGCACACCAATGAGCAAAGCGATCAACTAATGTTTGCAAATAAACACAATCAGACGGGTTACAGACAGGTAAAAACAATTTCAGGTCATCAGCATACAGTAAGTGACATTCAGAAGAAAACCGAAGAGTAAGGTCATTGGCGAAAAGCAAAAAAAGAAGCGAACCCAAATTGTAATACTAATACTGTAATACTCCCGACGGAGCGCCATCTTCTTTGTTTGCTTGGCGTGCGTCGCTCATCATCAAAATTGATAATCATTACACTTGACACGATAAAACAAGCAAAAAACTAACCCTTTTGACGTTTTCGGTTCTCTTCGATCCAGCAGAAGAACGTTACTTAATTTGTATGTTAACAAAAATCCCAATTCTAAATAAATGTACTTGAAATACGAATAACGTCGGATCGTTGCAAAGTGGGCCGCTAAAAACAAAGAGGAAACAAACTTCAAAATATTGTAAATTATACGATAGTTTCGTAAAATAAAAATGTAAACAAAATATTTGCTGGCAATCATCGAGTTTTTTCACATGTTTTAAATAATATGCTACATGATTATGAGTCTTATCTCGAAAATTAAGGGTAAGTAACAACCTTCGGTCTGTGATTATTTTTTTGCATTGATTGAAACTTTAGCGTTCATTACATTCTGTTTATCTATCGTTTAGTTCTCGCTCTCGTTCTCCGGCTCCTGATCATTACCTTTGGACAGGCAGTATTTTATTCACTTTTTAAGAAAACTACGCGCACTTTTGAAAATCAAAAATTTAAATATGTATCTTATGGTTCAAACCGACCAAACATGA
>NW_026454547.1:0-7593 GCF_943734635.1 Anopheles cruzii | reverse complement strand
GCGTCTAATCACGATGGAAAAGGGCGCAAAAAAACAACAACAACCCCTTCGGTGGGTGTGTGTGTGTGTGCTCGTGTGCCGTTCGTACACGAGGGGGGGCTTTTTATCGTTCCAATCTCAGGCGGGTGGAACTGGGGATCTTGCGAGGCCAGCGAGACCGGCGAGGCAGCGTGCGCGCGAGCCACGGTGCGGTGCGCACTGTGTGGCATTCCAACGGTCAAAAGACAGGATAAAGCGACCGAACGTATCTCACGTACCGCCCGATGGTCCGCTTCTCTGCCCGGGACCTTTGTTCCTTGTTTGAGTTCCGCCAACTCGAGTTATACAATTTTTATGTTTATTGATCCTTTTGCTTTGCTGCATTTCAAAGATTCAACCATCCTTGACTTGTAACCTTCTTTGTCGAGCACCGGATCCCTCTGTGCACCTGCGGGTGCAGTTGCAGTGCCACGCGAAACTAGATGCACACACTGATGCATTTCGATGCACGTTCCTATCTCACTACTACTACCCTTGCGCGATCGCAACCACCCCACACGTCACACTTCTAATGCCAACAACGCGTGGCCAACGGGGCTGGGAGGGATTGCGGGCGGTCCGTTGCCTCGTGTCGCGTTGCGCTCGGTAACGTTAACTATCGCCGAAGGTTGTGCCTGTCGCCTTCCGCACACACGCTGGTCACTGCGGCTGGCTGGACCGGTAGCAGCGTCTCATTCTTACAGCACGCCCGTTCCGGGTTGACACGCCGCCTTCCCGCCGCCAATAGACGGCTAGCGGGATCCGATTACGCCGACGTTTGGCGGGAAGGCTCGGAATCGAGGCGCCCAATTTTATGCTTACGATGCGACCAACGCGAGCCATTTATCAATCTCTTTCTTCTTCTGATCGGGAAGAATTAAGAATTCGAATCAATTAGGTATCTTACAGAACGTGAGGAATAATATGGCCATATAAGAGCTAGTTTAAAGCTGTGGCATTAAGACGCATTGGTGCAGTTGTGCGTGTAATAAGTTTGACAATATCCTTTATTTAAATAACCTTCGTCTTCAACTCCCGTTAACTGACTGACTCGCAATCTTCTTAAACAATACCTATATACCTATCTTAGCCTACTTAGAAGAATATTCGCTACACCTACCCTTTTTAAAAAAAAAAATTGTTTTTATGAATAAAAATGAATAAAAACCATTTTTTGAATTTCGTGGCTATCTCCAAGTGTCTTTTACAATGTTTTGTGTTGTGTATCTTTTAAATTCTAAGTCTATTTTTATGTACAATTTGAGTTTCCTTAGTTGCTAAATTTTCTATAGTTACATTAGGATGATTTACGCTAACGACGCTAAATGGTCCCGAATAAACTGGGTCGAGCTTCCTACGATTTTCGATTGTTAACCAAACTCTACTACCTGTTTCTATTCTTATTGGGTTAGTTTTAGTTGTTTTGCTAACTCTGTTTGTTTTTGATTTGTCTAATAGCGTTTTGGCTTTATTGCAAGCTGACTGAATTCTGTATTTTAGTTCAGCCGCATATGAATCTATATTATAAAGAGGATCTATTGGCATATTCGGATTATTTGTAAGTTGGTATGGTTTTCCAAACACTAATTCAAACGGTGAATAATTGTGTTCTGAATGTGGGGTTGTATTGTAGGAGAAAACATAGAATGGTAGCCATGCATCCCAATCATCGTGCGAGTCGTTTATAAAGTGCCGCAAATATTCATTGAGGCATCTATGATTTCGTTCTAAACTTCCGATTGTTTCAGGGTGATAAGCTGTAGAAAATTTATGTTCAATGTTAAGCATTGTGCATATGTGGTTGAAAGTTTCGTTTCTATACTCGGTTCCCATATCTGTTTTGATAATAGAGGGGCAACCATACTTCAGCACGAACGATTCTACAAAAGCCTTGGCTAGTGTTTTGGCCTGTTTATCAATTATTGGAGTGATTATGATGTATTTAGATAATTCACATTGTATAGTTAATGCGTATCGGTTCCCTGCATAAGTCTTTGTAAATGGACCAATTGTGTCCATTGCTATCGTATTAAATGTTTTGTCTGGGGTAGTCGTATGTATTGGTATTTCTTGTGTCTTTTGCGTGTGTTTGTTCTGCTTACAGAACAAGCATGACTTGACGTAATTTGCTATTGTGTATCTCATGTTAACCCAATAGTAGTTTCTTCGAAGTTTTTGCGTCAGCTTATTTATACCTACATGTCCTCCTAAGGGTGTCACGTGGTTTTCCTTAATCAGCTTGACAATTTCGCTTTGGTTTTTGATAATTTGTGCTGGTTTGTAAAGTACTATCTGCACATCTTTGAGTGTGTTACAACACATTTGCTTAAAATATTCGGGCGAAATATTTTCAAACACCGTATCATTTTTGGCAATAGCAATTGCCTTCTGTCCCGTATTTTTGGCCATTTCGTTAATAGTATTGAGGTACCTTTTTATGTTAGTTGGTTGTAATGCATAAGAAAATTGCGCTTGAGCAATAATCTTTTTCACATTTTTATTGTACACTGTTATGTGCACTTTGTCCCGGTTTGATAAACTAAACACTAACTTTGGTAAATCAAAAGCGTCAATATTATTAATTGAATCATATGCCATGAGATGATTAGTGCCGCTATCTGGTCGATTGTTGCTGTCGTTTCGTATGTTTGTTTTTGTCATTGATCGCGTCTGTATTTGTAAGACTGGTAGGGTTTTTAGATCTTCGGTATCGATGGCAACACGTGATAGTGCGTCGGGTCCTACATTATCTTTGCCTTTAACGTGTTCCACCTCGAAAGAAAACTCCTCCAAATCTAGTCTCATCCGAGTCAATTTAGATGATGGGTTAGTCATTGAGAACAAGTACACTAAAGGGCGGTGATCAGTTTTTACTACGAACTTTCTACCATATAAGTAGGGTCTAAAATATGTTATTGCCCAGTGTATTGCCGTTAATTCTTGTTCTATTGTAGATTTATTGCTTTCCCCTTTTGTAAATTTCCTACTTGCATATGCAATTGGGAGTTCCATATCGCCGTGTGCTTGTGACAGAACCGCGCCACATGCTATTTTTGAAGCATCTGTGCTTAGGACGAATGGTTTTTTAAAGTCCGGAAATTGCAATATTTGCGGGTTAAGCAATTTGTTTTTAAGGGTGTTGAATGCGGTTCTGCACTCATTAGTCCATATAAATTTTACATTTTTGCGCAGCAACGCATTTAGTGGTGCTGCTGCGTCTGCAAAGTACGGAATAAAACGTCTATAATAGTTACAGAAAGCTACGAACCTTCTGGTTTCATCTACTGTTTTTGGCTCTGGATAGTTAAGGATTGCTGAGTATTTGCTTTTATCAGGCTGGATTCCCTGCTCAGAAATGTGATGTCCTAGATACGTTACATCAGCACAGAAAAAATGGCATTTAGATGGGTTGAGTTTTAAATTGTGGGTTCTTAATTTTTCAAACACTTTCTGGAGGTTGTTGAGGTGATGATTAATAGAGCATCCGATTACGATAATGTCATCGATATACAAAAATGCACTTTCAGGGGGTAAACCGCTGAGAGCTATTGTCATCATCCTCTGAAAGCTGTTGGGAGAAATATTCAGTCCGAAAGGTAATCTATTGTATTCAAAATGACCGTTCTGGGTGGAAAAAGCTGTATATTGTTTAGACTTGTCATCCAGTTCCACTTGGTGAAAACCCGACATTAAATCAAGGGTTGAAAAATATTTTGCTCTACCAAGTTGGTCTAAGATTTCGTCGATTCTTGGTAATGGGAATTTGTCAGCGACAACTTTTTTATTTAGTTGTCTGAAATCGACGACTAAACGCCATTTCTTTGAACCTGGAGCTGATTTTTTTGGTACTAATAGGATTGGTGAATTGTATGGTGAGACGGAAGGTTTTATTATTTTATCGTTTAATAGTTTGTTAATCTGGTTATTAATTTCTTCTTTGTGTACTTCTGGGGAACGGTAGTTTTTTATATATACCGGATTATCGTCTTTGAGATTAATCTTTTGTTTATAAAAGTTATTTCTTGTGAGAGTATCTCCTTCTAATGAAAATATATCGTTATATGTTGAGCATAACTCTATTAATTTATCTTTGTGTGACTCTGGAGTATCTTTTAAATTTAGTTCTTTGTATAAAATATCATTTCTATTATTGTTTTTCTTTTGATTGAGATTAAAAACATTGAAATTGCTAAGAATGTGGTATGTTCTTTTAAAATTTCTGCTGATATGTGCCGGATCGCTAGTTGTGTTTATAAATTTGACGAAATGCCAATCAGAATTAATTATTGTGCTAGCACAATACACTCCAGGTTTTATTTCCTGTGACAGTAAAACGTAATCGTCGCGGATATTATCAGTATGAACTTGCCGGAAAACTTCGCATCTCGGAGGAATGATAATCTCTCCATTCAAATTGTCTTCAATAGTGATTTCTATACTCTCCGATCTGTTATTGATCGTGAGAATCCAGGTGTCGTAATTAATCGAGCAATGATATTTTGTTAGAAAATCTCTACCGAGTATACCGTCAGTAGGAATTTGAAAACTTTGTGGCACTACCTGAAACTTGTGTTTAATCTTTGCACCATTTGGTAAATGTATATCTGTTACTATTGAACCAAGTGTTTCTATTTTTAACTCATTAATGCCGGTAATCTGACATTTTTCTTTTTCGACAATAAACTGAGTTACATTTATAGAGTTTAGTTTCAAGATTGAAATGTCAGCACCAGAATCTACCAAGAGTGTTGCTTCATTTGTTGAAAATCCTAATTTTAAACGAACAAAGTTACAATATGTCGTATTTACTTGTAAGCATTTACTTGTTATCCCTAGCTTGCCTTTTTTAAAGTTGGGTTGATGGGTGCTTAGTAATTTTGTTGTAAATTTCCAATTCTGATTTGTTGCTGGGATTCTTCGTCGGTTCCCCCAACATTGATATCTTGGGGGAGTGTGGAGTTTTCCGAATTTGCATAATAAATTTGTGATTTCTGGTTTCCTCTGTATTGCGATTTTTGTGTTGGTCTTGGATTATTATTATCCTGGTAAGACCGATTATTGTGATAATCCTGGTATTGCTGATTGTATTCACGGTTCTTATTGCCATTGTATTGGCGGTTGTAGTTGTTTTTGTTGTTGTAATTGTTGTTATTATTCTGGCGGTATCTGTTTGGATTATTTCTATTATAGCTATGTTCTGACTGGAAGGCCAGAACATTACTTGTGTCACCTGTGATATCCTTATACTTTATTATTATTCACTATGCCGCTCCCGCAGCTCTCGGACACAACCGTCCACGTCTATGTCCATCGTCAGACTGACTGCGCTCACCAATTCACACATACCAATTCCATTCCTATTCGTATATGCCACATCCTCCCCTTGCACACACAGAGCACGACGTATACACTACCGCAACAATTCACGTCTCTATCAATCTATTCGGTTTTCTTAATCTGTACTGTTACTACCCCAACCTTTGATGCTATCTCTCCTCTGATTGTCAAGTTCTACTCTGCTCCTACCCTTCACCTCCTCTCTTTCCACAAACCTTTGAAACATTTTATATTCCTGACTCTCACTCTCCCGGACTCCAAGTCACGCATTGTTACCCTATCAGCTCCTTCCATCGCTATAACCTCATGTACCCCTTTCTCATATAGAGGATCCAGCTTCTCTCTCTTTCTCTGCATCACTAGCTATTCACCTATTCCTATTCTATCACCTATTCCTCTTATTCCTTCCGGCCATTCCCCTTCTCTACCCAGCCGTTCTATTACTTCTATTACTAAACGTGCCGTTTCATCTCTATCCAACTCCTCCATAATTTGCTTTGTTGTTAGAGCAAACCTTTGCCTACCAATCAGTTTCGTATCCGCCTCTACACTAAACAACTCATGGGGCTCTAACTCGCTCCATAAACTGTGGATATCGACTCTCTGTCTTCAGCCTGCCCGCACTTCCATATCCTTTCAGCTGCTCCTCCGGATTTGGTGTCCAATATCGCACGCAAGCCGCTGAGCCCTCTCTGATGTTCCACCACACTCCTTCCGTCACCGTGTTTACCGACGTTCCCGTGTCCAGCAAAAATATGATGCTTCCGTCTACAATTCTGCCCTCCACCATACGTGGGTCGTCCGCCTGCCTCTATATTCGCCTCACCAACGGTTCTCCTTCCTGAAAGACATGAATTTAACCAAACAAATCAGCAAAAATAAACAACTTATAAGCACCAGTAGCGTCATATCTCCTACTCCTCTCCAATACCATCTCTGTTACTATCTGCCTGCTTTACGGGGCCTCCCCCTTAGTTACTTCGTTCTGCCACTTGCGAGGTCCACTCCTGTTGCACTTTCTCGCGAAGTGCCCCTTCATTCCGCAGCTAAAGCATCTTGCCATAAATGCCTTGCATTCGCGAGCCCGGTGCACCAGTCCACACTTAAAACAGCTTCTCTCTGGTCCTGCACTTCGCATCGGTCCATTTTCCCTAAACGGAGTCTCTCGCCCTCCAACACCCGTCTCTCTCTTCACTGCATTCACTTCCAGCTCTCTCTGCTGGCCACTCTCCGCTCCAACTGTCTTTGCACTCATGCTGCTAGCTTCCTGCTTCTCCCGCCTTACCGCATCCAGTCTCTCCCCCATCTTAACAATCTTTAGTACATTGTCCTCTAACATTCCTGCCATCACATCTAGCTTCTCTGCTATTGTTGGCACCGACCGCCGCAACAAAGCCTGCCTGATTTCCTCATTCCTTTGTTCCTCTCCCATTTCACAGAATCGTACTTGCTTCTCTAACCTCAACACCCAGTCACTAAATGCTTCATTCGCTTGCATTGTCATTTCCCTCAGCTTAATTCTTTCTCTCGACACGTCACACATGTCACCGAAATAATTATCCAGAGCCTGCATCGTTCTCTCATAGCTACCATCCTTATCCTCTTTAGTTTCAATTACCGACAGCAGGTAATTTCCCCCAAATATCTTCAACGCATTTAATTTGCTCCTTTGCGATGTAACGCCTTTACATTCCACAATTCTTTCAAACGCTTGTCTGACACGTAACCACTCCGCCTTTCTCTCCTGAACCAGCAGCCCCTCGGCAAACGGTTGGATGGGCCACGGTCCCATCAAAATGTTCTTTTCTTTCTTTACTCTCACTCGCTGTCCTTCCTCTACTACATCACTCACTACCCATTGTCCACTCATTCTGTATTCTTTGCTTCACACCCAAAATTTCACAACTTCTCCGTCAAGCGATCACACCAGAATGTCCAACGTCGATGCTCCAGCGTGTGCTCCACGCTGCCTACCACCGCTGTTCTTGTCGACTTGTACCAACACATGGAACTCCCATCGCTGCCAACGCGTTAGGCTTGCTCGCTAATTCTCTCGATACCACTACCAACCAACCGATACATACCATCGCTGCTCTGCATTCGCGCATTGTCTGCTTCCATCTGCGCCGCCCGTCTCCTCCTTTTTCTCTTTATTCGCTCTTCATATATGCGCACGCTATACCGGGCAAGCCCGCTCTGGCGTGTAGCACTTCGCACATACTTAAACTACCGGCGATC
>NW_026454546.1:0-7593 GCF_943734635.1 Anopheles cruzii | reverse complement strand
GCGTCTAATCACGATGGAAAAGGGCGCAAAAAAACAACAACAACCCCTTCGGTGGGTGTGTGTGTGTGTGCTCGTGTGCCGTTCGTACACGAGGGGGGGCTTTTTATCGTTCCAATCTCAGGCGGGTGGAACTGGGGATCTTGCGAGGCCAGCGAGACCGGCGAGGCAGCGTGCGCGCGAGCCACGGTGCGGTGCGCACTGTGTGGCATTCCAACGGTCAAAAGACAGGATAAAGCGACCGAACGTATCTCACGTACCGCCCGATGGTCCGCTTCTCTGCCCGGGACCTTTGTTCCTTGTTTGAGTTCCGCCAACTCGAGTTATACAATTTTTATGTTTATTGATCCTTTTGCTTTGCTGCATTTCAAAGATTCAACCATCCTTGACTTGTAACCTTCTTTGTCGAGCACCGGATCCCTCTGTGCACCTGCGGGTGCAGTTGCAGTGCCACGCGAAACTAGATGCACACACTGATGCATTTCGATGCACGTTCCTATCTCACTACTACTACCCTTGCGCGATCGCAACCACCCCACACGTCACACTTCTAATGCCAACAACGCGTGGCCAACGGGGCTGGGAGGGATTGCGGGCGGTCCGTTGCCTCGTGTCGCGTTGCGCTCGGTAACGTTAACTATCGCCGAAGGTTGTGCCTGTCGCCTTCCGCACACACGCTGGTCACTGCGGCTGGCTGGACCGGTAGCAGCGTCTCATTCTTACAGCACGCCCGTTCCGGGTTGACACGCCGCCTTCCCGCCGCCAATAGACGGCTAGCGGGATCCGATTACGCCGACGTTTGGCGGGAAGGCTCGGAATCGAGGCGCCCAATTTTATGCTTACGATGCGACCAACGCGAGCCATTTATCAATCTCTTTCTTCTTCTGATCGGGAAGAATTAAGAATTCGAATCAATTAGGTATCTTACAGAACGTGAGGAATAATATGGCCATATAAGAGCTAGTTTAAAGCTGTGGCATTAAGACGCATTGGTGCAGTTGTGCGTGTAATAAGTTTGACAATATCCTTTATTTAAATAACCTTCGTCTTCAACTCCCGTTAACTGACTGACTCGCAATCTTCTTAAACAATACCTATATACCTATCTTAGCCTACTTAGAAGAATATTCGCTACACCTACCCTTTTTAAAAAAAAAAATTGTTTTTATGAATAAAAATGAATAAAAACCATTTTTTGAATTTCGTGGCTATCTCCAAGTGTCTTTTACAATGTTTTGTGTTGTGTATCTTTTAAATTCTAAGTCTATTTTTATGTACAATTTGAGTTTCCTTAGTTGCTAAATTTTCTATAGTTACATTAGGATGATTTACGCTAACGACGCTAAATGGTCCCGAATAAACTGGGTCGAGCTTCCTACGATTTTCGATTGTTAACCAAACTCTACTACCTGTTTCTATTCTTATTGGGTTAGTTTTAGTTGTTTTGCTAACTCTGTTTGTTTTTGATTTGTCTAATAGCGTTTTGGCTTTATTGCAAGCTGACTGAATTCTGTATTTTAGTTCAGCCGCATATGAATCTATATTATAAAGAGGATCTATTGGCATATTCGGATTATTTGTAAGTTGGTATGGTTTTCCAAACACTAATTCAAACGGTGAATAATTGTGTTCTGAATGTGGGGTTGTATTGTAGGAGAAAACATAGAATGGTAGCCATGCATCCCAATCATCGTGCGAGTCGTTTATAAAGTGCCGCAAATATTCATTGAGGCATCTATGATTTCGTTCTAAACTTCCGATTGTTTCAGGGTGATAAGCTGTAGAAAATTTATGTTCAATGTTAAGCATTGTGCATATGTGGTTGAAAGTTTCGTTTCTATACTCGGTTCCCATATCTGTTTTGATAATAGAGGGGCAACCATACTTCAGCACGAACGATTCTACAAAAGCCTTGGCTAGTGTTTTGGCCTGTTTATCAATTATTGGAGTGATTATGATGTATTTAGATAATTCACATTGTATAGTTAATGCGTATCGGTTCCCTGCATAAGTCTTTGTAAATGGACCAATTGTGTCCATTGCTATCGTATTAAATGTTTTGTCTGGGGTAGTCGTATGTATTGGTATTTCTTGTGTCTTTTGCGTGTGTTTGTTCTGCTTACAGAACAAGCATGACTTGACGTAATTTGCTATTGTGTATCTCATGTTAACCCAATAGTAGTTTCTTCGAAGTTTTTGCGTCAGCTTATTTATACCTACATGTCCTCCTAAGGGTGTCACGTGGTTTTCCTTAATCAGCTTGACAATTTCGCTTTGGTTTTTGATAATTTGTGCTGGTTTGTAAAGTACTATCTGCACATCTTTGAGTGTGTTACAACACATTTGCTTAAAATATTCGGGCGAAATATTTTCAAACACCGTATCATTTTTGGCAATAGCAATTGCCTTCTGTCCCGTATTTTTGGCCATTTCGTTAATAGTATTGAGGTACCTTTTTATGTTAGTTGGTTGTAATGCATAAGAAAATTGCGCTTGAGCAATAATCTTTTTCACATTTTTATTGTACACTGTTATGTGCACTTTGTCCCGGTTTGATAAACTAAACACTAACTTTGGTAAATCAAAAGCGTCAATATTATTAATTGAATCATATGCCATGAGATGATTAGTGCCGCTATCTGGTCGATTGTTGCTGTCGTTTCGTATGTTTGTTTTTGTCATTGATCGCGTCTGTATTTGTAAGACTGGTAGGGTTTTTAGATCTTCGGTATCGATGGCAACACGTGATAGTGCGTCGGGTCCTACATTATCTTTGCCTTTAACGTGTTCCACCTCGAAAGAAAACTCCTCCAAATCTAGTCTCATCCGAGTCAATTTAGATGATGGGTTAGTCATTGAGAACAAGTACACTAAAGGGCGGTGATCAGTTTTTACTACGAACTTTCTACCATATAAGTAGGGTCTAAAATATGTTATTGCCCAGTGTATTGCCGTTAATTCTTGTTCTATTGTAGATTTATTGCTTTCCCCTTTTGTAAATTTCCTACTTGCATATGCAATTGGGAGTTCCATATCGCCGTGTGCTTGTGACAGAACCGCGCCACATGCTATTTTTGAAGCATCTGTGCTTAGGACGAATGGTTTTTTAAAGTCCGGAAATTGCAATATTTGCGGGTTAAGCAATTTGTTTTTAAGGGTGTTGAATGCGGTTCTGCACTCATTAGTCCATATAAATTTTACATTTTTGCGCAGCAACGCATTTAGTGGTGCTGCTGCGTCTGCAAAGTACGGAATAAAACGTCTATAATAGTTACAGAAAGCTACGAACCTTCTGGTTTCATCTACTGTTTTTGGCTCTGGATAGTTAAGGATTGCTGAGTATTTGCTTTTATCAGGCTGGATTCCCTGCTCAGAAATGTGATGTCCTAGATACGTTACATCAGCACAGAAAAAATGGCATTTAGATGGGTTGAGTTTTAAATTGTGGGTTCTTAATTTTTCAAACACTTTCTGGAGGTTGTTGAGGTGATGATTAATAGAGCATCCGATTACGATAATGTCATCGATATACAAAAATGCACTTTCAGGGGGTAAACCGCTGAGAGCTATTGTCATCATCCTCTGAAAGCTGTTGGGAGAAATATTCAGTCCGAAAGGTAATCTATTGTATTCAAAATGACCGTTCTGGGTGGAAAAAGCTGTATATTGTTTAGACTTGTCATCCAGTTCCACTTGGTGAAAACCCGACATTAAATCAAGGGTTGAAAAATATTTTGCTCTACCAAGTTGGTCTAAGATTTCGTCGATTCTTGGTAATGGGAATTTGTCAGCGACAACTTTTTTATTTAGTTGTCTGAAATCGACGACTAAACGCCATTTCTTTGAACCTGGAGCTGATTTTTTTGGTACTAATAGGATTGGTGAATTGTATGGTGAGACGGAAGGTTTTATTATTTTATCGTTTAATAGTTTGTTAATCTGGTTATTAATTTCTTCTTTGTGTACTTCTGGGGAACGGTAGTTTTTTATATATACCGGATTATCGTCTTTGAGATTAATCTTTTGTTTATAAAAGTTATTTCTTGTGAGAGTATCTCCTTCTAATGAAAATATATCGTTATATGTTGAGCATAACTCTATTAATTTATCTTTGTGTGACTCTGGAGTATCTTTTAAATTTAGTTCTTTGTATAAAATATCATTTCTATTATTGTTTTTCTTTTGATTGAGATTAAAAACATTGAAATTGCTAAGAATGTGGTATGTTCTTTTAAAATTTCTGCTGATATGTGCCGGATCGCTAGTTGTGTTTATAAATTTGACGAAATGCCAATCAGAATTAATTATTGTGCTAGCACAATACACTCCAGGTTTTATTTCCTGTGACAGTAAAACGTAATCGTCGCGGATATTATCAGTATGAACTTGCCGGAAAACTTCGCATCTCGGAGGAATGATAATCTCTCCATTCAAATTGTCTTCAATAGTGATTTCTATACTCTCCGATCTGTTATTGATCGTGAGAATCCAGGTGTCGTAATTAATCGAGCAATGATATTTTGTTAGAAAATCTCTACCGAGTATACCGTCAGTAGGAATTTGAAAACTTTGTGGCACTACCTGAAACTTGTGTTTAATCTTTGCACCATTTGGTAAATGTATATCTGTTACTATTGAACCAAGTGTTTCTATTTTTAACTCATTAATGCCGGTAATCTGACATTTTTCTTTTTCGACAATAAACTGAGTTACATTTATAGAGTTTAGTTTCAAGATTGAAATGTCAGCACCAGAATCTACCAAGAGTGTTGCTTCATTTGTTGAAAATCCTAATTTTAAACGAACAAAGTTACAATATGTCGTATTTACTTGTAAGCATTTACTTGTTATCCCTAGCTTGCCTTTTTTAAAGTTGGGTTGATGGGTGCTTAGTAATTTTGTTGTAAATTTCCAATTCTGATTTGTTGCTGGGATTCTTCGTCGGTTCCCCCAACATTGATATCTTGGGGGAGTGTGGAGTTTTCCGAATTTGCATAATAAATTTGTGATTTCTGGTTTCCTCTGTATTGCGATTTTTGTGTTGGTCTTGGATTATTATTATCCTGGTAAGACCGATTATTGTGATAATCCTGGTATTGCTGATTGTATTCACGGTTCTTATTGCCATTGTATTGGCGGTTGTAGTTGTTTTTGTTGTTGTAATTGTTGTTATTATTCTGGCGGTATCTGTTTGGATTATTTCTATTATAGCTATGTTCTGACTGGAAGGCCAGAACATTACTTGTGTCACCTGTGATATCCTTATACTTTATTATTATTCACTATGCCGCTCCCGCAGCTCTCGGACACAACCGTCCACGTCTATGTCCATCGTCAGACTGACTGCGCTCACCAATTCACACATACCAATTCCATTCCTATTCGTATATGCCACATCCTCCCCTTGCACACACAGAGCACGACGTATACACTACCGCAACAATTCACGTCTCTATCAATCTATTCGGTTTTCTTAATCTGTACTGTTACTACCCCAACCTTTGATGCTATCTCTCCTCTGATTGTCAAGTTCTACTCTGCTCCTACCCTTCACCTCCTCTCTTTCCACAAACCTTTGAAACATTTTATATTCCTGACTCTCACTCTCCCGGACTCCAAGTCACGCATTGTTACCCTATCAGCTCCTTCCATCGCTATAACCTCATGTACCCCTTTCTCATATAGAGGATCCAGCTTCTCTCTCTTTCTCTGCATCACTAGCTATTCACCTATTCCTATTCTATCACCTATTCCTCTTATTCCTTCCGGCCATTCCCCTTCTCTACCCAGCCGTTCTATTACTTCTATTACTAAACGTGCCGTTTCATCTCTATCCAACTCCTCCATAATTTGCTTTGTTGTTAGAGCAAACCTTTGCCTACCAATCAGTTTCGTATCCGCCTCTACACTAAACAACTCATGGGGCTCTAACTCGCTCCATAAACTGTGGATATCGACTCTCTGTCTTCAGCCTGCCCGCACTTCCATATCCTTTCAGCTGCTCCTCCGGATTTGGTGTCCAATATCGCACGCAAGCCGCTGAGCCCTCTCTGATGTTCCACCACACTCCTTCCGTCACCGTGTTTACCGACGTTCCCGTGTCCAGCAAAAATATGATGCTTCCGTCTACAATTCTGCCCTCCACCATACGTGGGTCGTCCGCCTGCCTCTATATTCGCCTCACCAACGGTTCTCCTTCCTGAAAGACATGAATTTAACCAAACAAATCAGCAAAAATAAACAACTTATAAGCACCAGTAGCGTCATATCTCCTACTCCTCTCCAATACCATCTCTGTTACTATCTGCCTGCTTTACGGGGCCTCCCCCTTAGTTACTTCGTTCTGCCACTTGCGAGGTCCACTCCTGTTGCACTTTCTCGCGAAGTGCCCCTTCATTCCGCAGCTAAAGCATCTTGCCATAAATGCCTTGCATTCGCGAGCCCGGTGCACCAGTCCACACTTAAAACAGCTTCTCTCTGGTCCTGCACTTCGCATCGGTCCATTTTCCCTAAACGGAGTCTCTCGCCCTCCAACACCCGTCTCTCTCTTCACTGCATTCACTTCCAGCTCTCTCTGCTGGCCACTCTCCGCTCCAACTGTCTTTGCACTCATGCTGCTAGCTTCCTGCTTCTCCCGCCTTACCGCATCCAGTCTCTCCCCCATCTTAACAATCTTTAGTACATTGTCCTCTAACATTCCTGCCATCACATCTAGCTTCTCTGCTATTGTTGGCACCGACCGCCGCAACAAAGCCTGCCTGATTTCCTCATTCCTTTGTTCCTCTCCCATTTCACAGAATCGTACTTGCTTCTCTAACCTCAACACCCAGTCACTAAATGCTTCATTCGCTTGCATTGTCATTTCCCTCAGCTTAATTCTTTCTCTCGACACGTCACACATGTCACCGAAATAATTATCCAGAGCCTGCATCGTTCTCTCATAGCTACCATCCTTATCCTCTTTAGTTTCAATTACCGACAGCAGGTAATTTCCCCCAAATATCTTCAACGCATTTAATTTGCTCCTTTGCGATGTAACGCCTTTACATTCCACAATTCTTTCAAACGCTTGTCTGACACGTAACCACTCCGCCTTTCTCTCCTGAACCAGCAGCCCCTCGGCAAACGGTTGGATGGGCCACGGTCCCATCAAAATGTTCTTTTCTTTCTTTACTCTCACTCGCTGTCCTTCCTCTACTACATCACTCACTACCCATTGTCCACTCATTCTGTATTCTTTGCTTCACACCCAAAATTTCACAACTTCTCCGTCAAGCGATCACACCAGAATGTCCAACGTCGATGCTCCAGCGTGTGCTCCACGCTGCCTACCACCGCTGTTCTTGTCGACTTGTACCAACACATGGAACTCCCATCGCTGCCAACGCGTTAGGCTTGCTCGCTAATTCTCTCGATACCACTACCAACCAACCGATACATACCATCGCTGCTCTGCATTCGCGCATTGTCTGCTTCCATCTGCGCCGCCCGTCTCCTCCTTTTTCTCTTTATTCGCTCTTCATATATGCGCACGCTATACCGGGCAAGCCCGCTCTGGCGTGTAGCACTTCGCACATACTTAAACTACCGGCGATC
>NW_026454545.1:0-7598 GCF_943734635.1 Anopheles cruzii | reverse complement strand
TAGCCCGCCAAATTGCTCGCAACAAACGGATATCGTATTACTCCCGAACGTCAGCTGCGAGCGGTTCTCATGCTGGGTCGCACTATTCACATCCGGGAAGCGTCGCACTGCACGGTGATGCTTTAAAACAGTCGTTCACATTTCCAGTTCATTTCTGCTAAATTACCAATCCCCGAGAAGGTGTGCCCTTTCTGCTTTGGTGCATTAAGCATCTGGCAGCGGCCGACACACTCGTAGGATTCCTGGTTTCGTAATCTGGTAATTCTCATCATTCTCGACGCTGCCTCATCCTCCAGATTCCAGTCCCAGCTGAATGGCGGACTTAGCGCCAACCGGACGAAATGTTGAGACACATTCCGAACGTCAGGACGGTGAGGATGCAGACGAGCACGACGAAGCACAGGTAGTGGGCGCGGACGGGCATCCGGAACAATTTGGCCGCCATCTTCAGCGACGAAGCGTACAGCAGGACCGTGTTCAGATCCTCAGACGACGTGTTGCGGTGCACGAACGGGCGGATGCTTATCAGATGGCCACAGGATTGCGTTTGGCGGCAGGTGACAGTTAAGCTGGCGGCCTGCAAATGGACGAGAGAAATAATGGACGGTGAAAGAAGGTGAAAAAATATACACCAAATCCCGCGCCATGCCACAACCGGATGGAATGCTCACCGGCCCGAGATTTGGGCCCGAGGGTTTGATTGAAAGGTCTTCTATTACTTGTCGGATGTTCGAGCGTCAATCTGGGATCAATGTTGTTTAGTAACCCGCCGGCCACAAAGCTCTTGGGGCATCTGAGGCATCTGGAGGCTTGATAGACTAATCAGATTTCGAAAAAACTACAACAAAGCTCAATTGCCTCGCTTGATTTAGTTTCCGCCATCAATTGAAAGTCTTCAACCAAGGGATGAATAATCAATGCATTTGCATTTGAAGTCCTGACACTGAATTCGAAGGGGGGCTGCCAATTGATTGATGATTGGGCCTGCCCGGCCATTCCAAAAATCCATCACATGCCACAAAAATTCAACCACATTCGTCTGCGAGAGAAAAAGTTGGCATAACTTGGCCAACATAACCTTTCACATTCATTGCAATGTTTGTAGTACTTCCTGGGTCGAACTGCCACGCGGTGTGCCTACATTGTGTCAACTTTTCTACAATTGCGTTACTGCATTGGCACAGGCTTCGAGAGGGATGTGCCATTCAGCAGCGCACTGAACCCCACACTGAAGTGAGTGTAATTTAATTCAATAGAATAGGTGCGACCGCGGCCAGAGTAATAATGTATCCCGTTGATTATTTTAGCCTCATTCCGGAATGTCAACCCGCCATGTAGCGTGTATTAGCACTGCTCAAAGTTTTAGAACTTGCCCCGCACCGGAACCCCGTTCCGAGCTCGACATTTAATTATCCCATAACGAGGAACTCTCAAACCCAGGGACGGCTCACCCGTGGGGCCACCTGGGCTAAAATGTGCCCAAAAATCCTGGCGGGCCTGCAGTCTATTCTCCTGACGCGCACGGGTTTGAACGGAGTCGCGCGAGTGCTCATGAAAGCCGACCCCTCTAAAACCGGATACAGGTCGTTGCGTTGCACGCGTTGGGCCTCCGGGCTTACCACTCATCGAAAATGGTTTCGTTTAATTGGCTATTAATTAGTCAGCACCCAGGGCAGGGATGGAGCCATTCAGTACCGCGCAGTAGTAGTTCTTTGGACGCGCGCGGATCGCGTCGCGGAATGTTTCCTGGCCTTGGATGATGCACAGCGCCTCGGTCGGTGCTATGCCTCCTTCACCGGTGCCAGTACGCACCAGGCGCCCATTATGCGTGCTAATGCGTGCCTATTAAACGTCCGTTAATTGACATGCAGCGCGCCATTTTGAAAAGCGCACTTTCGTTCGGTTTTAGGAAGGTTGCAGATTATGCAGATTTAATTCGTGGCCGTTTTCGGGTTGCATCATTGTTAGGGTTCTGAGCTCTGGCTCGGGGGTGTTCTTCTGATGGATTACGCTGTTTGGATGGCATGTTTTGGGCAAATTGAAAGCCCAGCCCAGCCGTGCCAGGGAGCCGAGTGTGGTGAATGGAATTATACCAGGTCGCTCGCCGCATAATCCATTTTATAGCGAGAAAAAAATGTAGCACCTGCCTCCAGTTTGCCCCGCTAAACCATCGAACCGTCCAGCTACAGCATTGACGGGGGCGATTAAGAACGATGCCAATACTAGATGCGCTCAAAGGGATATCAAATGAAGCATGTATAGCACGATAACATACACGGAGCATTGAATTCCGCACGGAATCCTAATGAATTTGAACATGAAAGCGGCAGTGTTTTCTAAATTAATTCGCTAAAGACCGGCAGGTGGCCGTTTTGGATATTTTAAATCCCTACATTAAAGACCTCTCCAACAATCAGGTCTACCAGGGAGTAATAGCCAGAAATTTTCGAAGGAGCTCCCCGCCGGAGCTCGTCGTATCGTGTAGCATCAACGAAAGGCGATTTACAGCACAAAAATGTAATCAAATTTTCGGCTCGGCTTGTCTTGGTCTGGTGACCCCGGGTATCGGGCGTTAGGTTGGAACACTGGTGATTTCCTTCGTTCGAGGTTCAATCATTCAAAGTGCTCCTTCAAGTTTAAGCTTAGGTGTCTTTTTTTCTTGCTTTTCAATTTTTTTTATTGAATTGTTTGTTTCGAAAGAGCGCAGAGTTTTGTCTTTGAGGGCTCAAGTACTGTTGGTCTTTACATACAGGAAGGAGATATTTTTAACATCATCTGCAACTGTTATTTTAGCAACTGATCACTACTTTTGCTCTGACCTAATCGTGGGAAACGCAGTTCTACTCGAAGCGCCCTTGAAAATAGTCTCGAGTCGTTTGTGGTTTCTGATCGATCCGAACCGTGCCCCGTAATTGCACGCATCGAGATTCCGTCGATAAGGACGTCGCTTGTAAAACGCGTCTAGCATTGTACTTTCTGTGGTCTGTGGGCACCCTCGGGCACGACGGTCGAGAGTTGGAACTTTGCCAGCGACCCTCGGGCCGCACCAGTGGAACACGTTGCCAGTGTGCCGGTGTGCTATTTTTGCACGTCCTCCAAGAACGCAAAAGGCCAACCACAAATGGTGCTGCCGGTGATCCGATGGATTACACCGCCCGACGGGGATTTACGGAGCGGGAGCGATGGTGGTCTTACGCGGTGGTCAAACGCGCAAACCTCGACCGGGGCTTACCTGAAAGAACGGCAACAGTGCGATGAGCAGCCAGAGCACGATGTTGGTGAGGTTGGCGGTGAATATGTTAATCGGGCACGCCGTCATATCGCGAAACAGATGGACAACGCTCGACACGGCGTAGCTGAGATTCAGCACCGTGAGGCTGGCGACCGGAAGCGAAATCCGCGTGTTCAGATGGTGTAGCAGCTTCCGGAACTCGCAGATCTCCTGTCACGCGACCGGCACCGGGGTGGGTTTCGATGTTTTTCGTGGTTCGTAGAAAAGGAAACGTACAAATGCCACCGGAAATGTAGTTGAAATGAAATGAAAAGGGTAGCAACAGGAAATAGTATAACACAGTTGAGCTATGCTCCATTTCAATAGAATGTCTTATTAGCATAGTTTGAATAAAATAAGTTATTCGTTAGTTAAAAGAATGAATTTAAAGAATTATGTGCTCTCTTTAAGAACACATTTTGTAATCGTAACGTACGTATCCCTTCAAAATATGATGTTCCTTGAATGGTATTCCACTGTTAAAAATAGTTGTAAATTGCACCAGTAGCTCTTAAGAATTTGTTCCAATAAATTTAGTAATAACTATTTCACGCTTCACTTCGATGCCTTGATTTGATACTTTCAATGCAATGTTCCGACAAGGAACGTTTTAACTCCATCCTACCAACTTTAAATCCGGACTTTAAAGGTTTTCCATTTTTGGAGCGGTCGGCACTAACTGTGCCGATCCTATTCCTAGTGCCTAGTAAAATGTTAGCTTTGAGGTATGTGCCGAGGATCTAGGCACATCTAGTAGCCCATCCGCCCAGCTCCGCCCGGGCTAGCATCCCAGAATTTCGCGAATGGTGCAAGCTATACAAAATCTAACCATCGATTAAAGGGCCGCAAATGGGAGGGCCTTTCATCTCCTGGTAGTGCTCGTTGTACCACTTTGTGCCGCTGCCATTTCCTATTTGCATTTTGACCAGCAAAATTCCTCGAATGCTGTTACACGCCTGGGCAATGCCCGTTATGCTAGCGGCTCCCCTTCACACACACACACTCACACACGGTCTCTTGATTTATTTATTCGATAGATTATGATAGTGATTATGCGGAAAATATCTCTAATTGAATGGGGAGGGCGAATTAGCGAATGCTCTACGGAAGCATGGGAGTCGGGTCACATGCACAGGCCGGCCACTCGGGCTGCTAAGCTTTTGTGGCATCGAGTTTTCCATCATCGGGTTTTCCAATCGGACCACCAGCGGACCCGGAGGGAGTGCATTCCTTCGCTGGGCAGTTGGGAAGATAGTAACGAACGCTCTCGTTAATTACTTGCCATACTTCTGGCCAGTTGGCTGGCCTGGCCTGGGAATGACCGCCAACGACGTAATGCGCCACCGGAGGGCCGTGCAGGGAAAATTCTCGTGGAAAGTTCGATAAATTTTCCCACACCCAACCGGGCCGTCCCGAGACCTATCAGCGGGCTACCATACTTTTGCAAAACAAGCGTTTAATTGAATTCCGGCCAACGGGAATATTTATGCCAATTATCCTGGGAATCGGGCGCAGACTGGTTCCGGAGGTTTCCCGAACACAAATCATACATCGATGGCGGATTAGTGCCGCGGCTGGAGGTGGTTCGGTTTCGAGCTTTTTCGAGCAGGCGGACGAAAGTTTCTTTGCCAACAATTTGACTGCCTCTGGCGAGAAAGGTGAGAAGTTATTTAATTTTGCCCCGATTGGTATTAATGTTTAGCGTGAATTTGGGGATTGGATCGGTAAATAGTTCAAAGATGGCCGCGACGAATGAAAATAGTTGACAATAGATTGATCGTAGCAAAGTTTGATAGAAATACTTCGGAACAGACAAGTTTGACACCTTTAAAAATGTGTTCATCAAGTTGTGCTACAGGACAAATGACTAAATAAAGCGGTTCGTTTTATTCCCGAAAAACTCACAATGTAATATAAAGTATAAATTCAAGCAATGCGCATTTAATAGGCAAAGAAAACTTGTTCAAAAGATGCCTATTATAACTTACAGAAACTAGACTATTCTAAACGTAATACCTGAGCGTTATTTTTATAACGTTAGTGAGACGAAAAGCAATATTAGGTGAAAATATATTTATCAATGTGATATTAATAGTAACAGTTAACAAATCAGCCATCAATTTTTGCAAATTAATTCATTCCATTTCATCGTACAATCACTGCCCTTCCGTGTGCAAAGAACGAGAGATCGTTACGACACTCGTTCCGTTCCGATGGTGGCCTTCATGGAAAATCGCTCATGGTCGCGTTTCGTAATATCTCTAATCTGTGTCAATCGTCGCTTTAATACCCCAGGGGGCATAGCATTTCCACCATTAAGACAGTGAAGAGACAGTAGCAAAAACAAAAGAACGAAAAAATCAAAAATAGCCAACCAGTGACCATAGCATAATTTATGTGCGGTTGAAGCTTTACTCCGTTCGTCCATTAGCATTCCGATGGCCGATTCCGATCGGAGCCGGCATGGCCATCACGGCCGCAACTAGTCGAGACCGATTTTACCTTCAGTTCTGAGCACATTTCGGTTTCGCATCTTTGGCCAGATTCTTGCTAGCTTCAGCCATGACTACGAGACGAGGCGATCGGCGAACGTTCGCCATCGCCAAATCTCGGTAAGCGAATTCAAAATTAAGACGATAAATTATTCATTCATTTTTTCCGCTTTGTTCCTGCCGGTTGATGGCCGACTGTGAACAAATAGTCCCATCGTTATGTGTCAATTTATGTGCTTGCAGTGGCTTTTGGCAGTCAGGCGATTAACCATTTGGCAGCAGCAGCAGATGGCGCCGCGCGAGATCGGAGGCTGCGATCGACGTTCGAAAGTCGTGGGCAAAGTAATGGATAAACAGATATTTAGGGGTAGCCATTTATTTTTCTATGGAATGCAAATGGCTACATAGGTGTAGGTACCTAACTTACCATCTAACATTTTACATTACCTAATAATTTGTATCCAATATGTTAGACATATGAGAAAAATGTTATTAATTCTACATTAAACCAGTAATTGAAAGATATCTCCCTCGAACTGACACTGATTCGTTTAGCAGCAGCTTCATGCTGCTGAGTGTACACCAAATTGAAAAACATCTTCGTTGAAAGGTGAAGACAGTGCATCCGTTACACATAGAGACACGGCGGCAAACGAACCAATCTCAACCAAATACCGAGCAAGAATGATGGCGTCTTAACTTTTCATTCCCTAATTGGAATGGATCGATATCCGTTAGCCAATCGTCCGATGCAACACATACATTCGCTGCTACCGGAACGATGAAGATTCCCATGAATCGCTTTTTTTCGGATGTCCCTGACCGTAACGTAACCGATGGTGAAGATTCTGGGCTATTTTGCTATTTGCTGGCCTTTTTGGGGAGAAACTGTTTATCGCTGCACGTCCAAATAAAGACGGACGATGAAGTTGTGTATCCTTGTGGAATTTTGCGGAAAACAAATTATGTGTTAGTTTCGTTCATCGTTATGATTCAATTTCGGGTTAATTAAAAGCGAAACAATCCCATTCCCACTTACATAAGCTCACTCAACAAAGCTTTACTTACCCTCATCCAGTTGAGCGGTTCAATCGTATGAAGAAGCAGCTTCTCTTTAAGGGCCTTCAAGTAGCAGCGCAGCAGATAGCATATCAGGCTGTAGCTTACGATCACCACCATTTGCACGAGATCGTGGAAGAATATCGTAACGGTAAGAAACGTTTTCAGCAGCTCGGCAGTGTGTGTCCACCCGAACCGTAGCGGCCAGCGGAAGGAATTGAACCGCGCGTAACCGGCGGCCCCGTCGCCCGAGAGCATCGTTACGTAAACGATGGAGGCGCCCAACCACCCAAGGCCCAGCGCAAAGTACACCCAAAGTGTTATCACCGCGCGCCGAGGGTTATTGCTGAGAATAAATACCTGCGAATGAGACGATACGCACTGTGAATTGAATCGCATTCCGCCGATCGGAATTATTAAATTATTAACTTTAATGGCCTCCTCCAGAGCTGGCACGTGTTGTAATTGAAAACAAAAACCGTTGAAAGAACCGAAAACGGCAAACCCTGCATCGAAATGCGAAACTCATCGCGATGCACTGCGTGGGAACGAGGCTTCTCTTTGTTCGCTTCCGGAACGCTCAAGCCTTCCGGGGATCAATGCAGTAAAGCGGAGCCGAGTCAAAGGATGTGAAAATAATTTTGTAAAACATTACGCACCTTGTTCGACATAAGCCTCGAAGCTCGACGATGGCACACAACATTTAAAAATGGCCGCTGAATGCAGGGGACTTTTTTTTCGTGGCAGTCAAACATGGCACTCGGACATCGACGGTG
>NW_026454544.1:0-7628 GCF_943734635.1 Anopheles cruzii | reverse complement strand
CGCAAGACGGGGGTCCGTCTAACTGCAAACCTGTTCTGGTCTGTCTGGTCGGCCGCGTTGCTGGGTGATTTTTTTTGCTGAAAGACCTATCGGAAAGCGAAAAGGCCTTCGCCGGCGACGAAATAAGATTCTATCTAGCGCGCCCGCGCGCCCTCCGTCATTAATTTTTAGAACCGACACCGCGACACACGGTGCACGGTTTTCGGTTTATTAACTAACCTGCGACCGAGTGCCGCTTGATGGACTTAACGATATTCTCGTAGACGGTGGTCCGCGCTTTAGGGTTTTGGTAGAAGTCACGATGCGTGAAGCCTTTGTAGAGCTGCTTCAGCAGTGTGGCCACATTCGGAAGGTTCCGGGCGAGCTGCTCTACGCCACGCCAATCGACGGTCTGGTCTTGGTTGCCGTAGTGCAGGGTGACCGGTGCGGTCACGTTCCACAGGCAGTAGTCGGGCGGTGGGTCCCGCTTGTACCGGTTCAGGTTGCCGGTGTAGCCGTAGTCGAACTGCTGGAACTTCCCGGTCGCGATAATCTGCCGGTAGTGCTCGATCTGTTTGAGCGACACATTGTCCAGCACAAAGCATCCCTGCTGCGGCTGCTTCGGCTGCTGCTCGGTGGACTCGATGTCCGACTCCGCAGACTCTGTTGCCCCCTCGGACCGATCGTCCAGGTGACCGAACATCAGGCAACACTCGGCGCGGAACAGCGTACAGATCCGGGTTGGTAGAGCGTCCCGGGCGTAGTACACGCTCCACGGGAACAGTGCCCGGATCGGTTGGACCATGCGCGATATCCACGCGTACTGTCCGTAGCTCATGAAGGCCGGCGGCGCCAACAGCTCTACGCTGGCAAGCCACGCGTTGTATTCTGGGCGCTCCGACAGCATCACGAGTGCGGCCGTGGCCGCTTCCGAGTAGCCCACGAAGTGGATCGTCTTCCGGTTCGTCTCGCGCCGAATGTGATCGATGATGGCCGGCAGATCGGAGGTTCCGATTTCGTGGAAGCTAAAGTCCCAGTAGTGATCACTGTCCCGGTCGAGCCGCTCGTGGCCGTCGATTTCGGGCGACGCCCGGGAGTTGCTCATCCACACGTCGTACCCGGCGTCGTACAGCTTGTAAGGCAGGGACCGCTTCGGTCCCAGGTACATCCACATATCGCTCGACTGGCGAATGCCGTGGTGTAGCAGCACCACCCCGGCGCGGGACTTTTTCGGCTGCATCCGGTACACTGTCAACAGGTAGCCATCGTCCGTGCGTACCCTCACCCGGATCGGTCCATACCCGTCACGTTGCAGTAGGACGGCCTTTTGGGAACGCATTTGGGTGGGTCAATCCGATATTGGGGAATTCCTGCCCTACCCTGCCCCGGTCTTACCGTATTGTTCCGTGACTCGTCACTGCTGGAGCGTACCCAGTTGAAGGTGATCTCTTTTCGGCCACTATATCCGCCTGCGACACACCCGAACAGCGCCAACAGCACTTCCAAGATCACCACACTGCTGAAGCTCCTCACCATCATCTTCTTTCTTGAGCTCCGGCGTCCGCACCGGAGCGTCGTTCTTGTGCGACTGACGCAGGACTACGCGCACCGATCGGTGCGTGACGATCGGCGATGCGGATCTTCGCCGTGGTCTTCTTCTTGGGCTCTGCGAGCGCTCTTCAGCAGAACCTAGTCGCGATCTCGGCTCTCGATGTAGGATCGGTTTCTTCGGCCGACTTGACAGATCGTACTACAGGGGCGCATCAAAGAGCTTTGAAGACGCTGCGCTACGATGGCACTTTTCACTTCGTTGCGTTACAAAACCCGGCACGCCGAACGTAAATTGATTTATTTATTTGATGATTTATTGAGTTCACTTCCTCTCGCTGCTGTTGCTGCGAGTGCTTGGGGCGAACAAATTGATCCATCATCAAATGTGTAACTTAACCGAAAAGGAACAGAAAAAAGGTGAAGAATTGGGAAGTGGCGTGTACACAGTATCAGCCGGCCGCAACGGTGCTGAACGACGATTAATCAAACACAAATGCAAACGAAGATTAATGATTCGGCTGTGCGGTGGGAAGACCCTCTTGCTGGAATAGTTTCCACCGGTTCTCTTCTTCTTCTGCGGTGGACACAAGCGTCACCAAGCAAGGTGTGCGCGTACGTCACCAAACCGGTTTATGTTGTGGCCGGTCGGTCGATGGGCTTTCTGTTGCAACGGAACCGCTACAACGTAAACCAAGCACAAAAAAACTGTTGGGAGTTCGTCGTCGGGTTTCCCAAGGCCGGCGGGCGGTGACCTTGGACGTTGCGTTGCGGAGCAATTCAAGAGCACGCCGGATCGCGTATCAATATCAAGAATTCCTTAGAGGCCACAGCTGATGCCCAACTACACACGGTCAAGAAGCCCTCAAGGGGTCGAAGAACGGAGAATGGGCCGTAACGCATCGGGGATTTCTCACGTCACACGCCAGGTGTGGGATTTTGGCGTCCCACGAAACAGGTTCAGAGGGAACGTGGCTTCCCGTATACCTTTT
Organism: Anopheles cruzii; assembly: GCF_943734635.1. Classification (NCBI taxonomy): domain Eukaryota; kingdom Metazoa; phylum Arthropoda; class Insecta; order Diptera; family Culicidae; genus Anopheles; species Anopheles cruzii. The sequence continues at coordinate 5,109 of NW_026454544.1, read as the reverse complement.
TGTTAACCGCTTCAAAGTGTCAAAGTCTCAGAACAAGTTGCACGGAAGGCGAGCGAACGCGGCCATCGGCGATGCTCTCGGCGATGATTCGCAAATGTGCTGTGGCCACTGATTTCACTCTCCCTTTTTCGGTTCCGTTTTTGCTTCGTGTGACCCCGTTCGGGTGTCTAAGGTGCGTCCAAGTCTTGCAATTTGGCCAGCTTGACAGGGCCAATGGTCAAGGAGCTTGCACATTTCTGTGCCTGTCTTACAATCTACACACATTCACATCAATGACGCAATCGATACAGCCCAAGGCGATGTTTTGGGTTTTTGTGCGCTCCGATGTGCTGGGATTTTTGGTATCGGGTATCAGGTTAGGAGCTTTGTTCTTCGATTGATGCCCATTGGCTACGTTGGTCTGCGTCATTTCATCGAACGCGAACACTTTGGTTAATTGCCTTCGGAGAGCTTCCTAGGAATTTATTAAAGTTCCACAATCGATCGCCATAGGAATAAAGAAATGGATTTAGCGCCTCGTAACCGGTTCTCTCAAATGTCCGCATACTTTTCGTGTTTGGTAAAGATCGGGGCGACTTCTAACGGGATCGGGTCCGGGCCAGTTTGCGGATTCAATCCGGGTTGAATAATTCCGCGATTTGTTAAACTAAAAATGGAAACAAAATTTACAGCATTCTGCACGACACAAAAACTCGTTTACCTCTCAAAAGCGTGTGGCGCGTGATTGGATCTGATGGCGCATGGGCATGAAATCAGTGCTCTATTGAAGTGCAAAGCTTCAGTTCCACAGACAGCCTGAGGTTGGTTTTGGTTATCCATTTTTCCATTCAATTTTTTGCCTATTCTATCCGCCGCCGGCGCCGGGTCCAATCATAAAGTCCTGATTGTGTGCCGAAGACGTATGCACATTTGTTGAACTGTACTGCAATTCTCGTTGGCTCCCACGATGTTGCTCAGCAGGAACCGCCGCATTTTGTCCATGATTGAGTAAAGTTTGCACTCCCCAGAAGCAGCAGCAGCAGGCGAAGAAAAGGAATCCGGATGCGGAGTGCTCCGTGGGCGCCTTCCAGCATCGCCAACGGACGCCGTGTCTGTCGCAGCAATTGAACACACTCTGTCCCATATGATATTGCCGGAGTTTCTATCTCTCTACCTCCAGCTTGTTATCAGAACATCGGAGATCCCTTTCTCGTCGCATGCTCGTGCTCCATTTCCATTTCCGGCCAGCAGCGCGCACGTGAACCGCACCCTTCCGGGCCGGGCCGGGACACGAATGCGAAGCCTTTCGACGCTTTTCCGGTGAATTGAGCTTTAATCGAGTGTCGTCAATTTTTCAACCCCCTGGCCGGGCGTACGTCACTCACGTTTATCACTTTTCTACCATCTCCGGAGGAATGCCAACGTTTCTTACGCCGCTTGGCAGCCTCGGAGTAAAAGCTGTCGTGCTCTAGGCAAGGGCATCTGGTTGTAAGAGAGAGAGAGAGGGGTTTCTAATTTATCTGCATCGTGTACCCTCCGGTAGCCTGTAAAGGACAATTTTCCACTTAGATAGGGAGATTGCAATAGATGATATGAGCTTTGATGTTGAAAGACTTCGCTTTTTTATCGTCCTTATTTGGTGACTGAAGTCTACAGGACTGGTACTGGAAATGATCGCTCGAAGACATGTTACAGCCTTGAAGTACTACACGAATCCCTGCGGATAGCCCTCCATATCCTCCACCGGTGAAAGCATTATCGATAACGCGCTACGCTACGTTCCCATTCGTCGTCGTCGTCCTCGTCGTCGTCCTCGTCGTCGTCGTAAATCCTTTTTAGCTTATCCCTTTTTATGATGCACTGGCGCTCTATCAAAACCTTTCAGCTAATCATCGTTAAGATAAGCATCGCATACATCTTGCAAACCCGTTCCGTTCGGCCGGCAACACGCGGATAAGGATCGCAAAATGGCGGCGAAATGATGATTTATTGCCTACCAGCGGCAGTCCGCTTCTGGGGCGATTTTTCACGGGCTCTGGGTGCCGCTGAATGTTACCATAAATCTGGGCCCCCTTTTCTCGTCGACGCAGCCAGCCGACACCGATCAATCGCCGGAGGATGGATTTGCCTTTTTTGGCGGGGAAGTCAAATAAATTCCCGGCCTAATCCCAGTTTGGTTCTGCAAGCTCAAGGGATGTGTGTGACAGGAGAGCACCAACTCTATTATCCTAAACCTTGGGGCTTTGTTTCGAAATCGATGATGCGGGATTTATTTCCCGCAATCGAAGCCGGCGACCATTCGGCGCGAAGGGGCCAGTTGCATTCTCCATCATTTCGCCCAGCCCGGGGGTGTATCAAAGTACATCGAAAGTGTCGGCGATGCGAAAGTGTTGCACCACTCCTCACGTTATGAAATGCTGATAACGATGTTGATGTGGTTTAGAAAAGATAACCGCTCCCCTTGCACATCGAACCCTAATCGTTGCCGATGCGAGTGGCTAGACAAAACTGCGGTGAAGTTGTTTACCAACTTTTGTGACATTGATCGGCGACGTCTGATGAGTAAAAGTTACACTCTTTTCTCTGATCCGCCCTTAATCCACCCTGGTGTCGGGCGTTTATTTGACACACTTCAAGAACTTTACACTTTGGCGAAACCAACCGTCGGCGGACAATGGACCATTTATGAACGATAAGATGTCTCGGGGCTCCCCGAGGAGCTCGAGGTTTTGACAGTTTTGCGCCATCGTGTGGTTTCCGTCAGAAGGCATTTGGTTAGCGGCAGGATCATCGAGGTGTCCGCGAACGATAACGTAGTTTTCCGTGCCGTCATATGCGGGTCACTGTCACCCAGCACCATCAGCGGAACACGACCGTACAGATTTCCGACAAGAATCGCTTTCACGCGGTCTAGACGAGCAGAATTATCTCATCGTTCAGTCGGCCTGTCAGCCATCGTTCTGTGTGTGTGGGTAGCTTCGCAACGCGCCCTGATAAGAGAACGTTCTCTCTCTGTGTGTATTGCAGACCGTGTGATATCGCACGTTGCTCTGAAGGGTCGCCGATATAACGCACACCGTCGTGGCGTTGGTCTGACAAATCGCGGTGTTGGACGCCGCGACGCACAACCGCTTCACCTGCGACCGTTTTGTGGACCAGTTAAGGGTTAGCCTCTAATTCCGAGGGACGTCTTCGGTTTCCAAACTCGCCGAAATTAGGTCAACAGTAGGTGCCGGAGAGAGTGTGTGGCTTGTGTAGTGGGTTGAAGTTTGATCGCCGGCCGTCGCCACGGTTTAGATTCACTTTCATTCGCGTGTTCGGGAGTGTTCGATTGATTTGGTGGTGATAAGTGCGCGAATGCGGGTTGAAAAAATGTGACTCACATGCTGTGGGCTGTGAAAGACTGTGCTGTCAGTGGAGCCACTAGAGAACCAATAGAAGTTTCGTGTGTGTCGGTTTGATGCTTCTTGTGTACTCCGATTCGCAACAGCAGCAACATGTGGAACCTGATGGACGTCAGTTACTACGGCTCGTCGTACTTTGTCGCGGCCATCGGACCATCACCGTTGGCCTCCTCCGGAGAACGTTAGTACCGAATGGGTTTCGAACTGGCCCTGATTTTTTTTCTAGCCACATCAAGATTGGGCTTGACACTGAGCTTTTGATTCAGGCAAGGGGAATAAAAAAAGTTCTATCGAACGCTAGAAGGAAGTCCTCATTTACGGGACGCGATTCCAAATGACTTCCTTCCTTCCGCTTCACCTAGAGCTGTGCAGCTGAATTCAGGAAGCTCTGTTAATGAAGTGATTTCATACTTTTCGTCCTCTAATGCACAAGCCCCCCCAGCCAGAAGAGTGCTTATGATTGAGGTCCCAAAACAAACACCGGGCTTTTTGGCCCCCCCTGGTGCCGGAGCTAATGCCGGCCGGATTCACGCACGGTGCGCGAAGTATTAATTTTCTAATTACCTAATTTAAAAGTGGAACCCGACGGAAGGGAAGCTGCGATGACGGGGAGCCCGCCGGCGCTAGGCCAACGGTGGAGCGAAGGTGAAACTAATCAACTTAACCCGGGGTTGCCCTGGATCAATACGTTAAATACACGGTCGGTCGGGCTCCCGGTTGATTTATATCGAGCGCCGCCAATCGGAGCATCGTCTCCTCGAGCGGGAACGGACGCCACCTACGGGGGACGCTGAGCTTCGTTAGCCTAATGGAACCCCCCACCGGGGGTGGTGGTGCGAAATTAACATCTAAGCTGTGTGGTATTTTCATGTCCCCCGTCGCCGTCGCCCTCCCCCCGGAACACCCGTTCCGTTCTCGAGTTGAGTGAGAAAATCGAATTGTTTCCTGAGCCGATTAGAAGAGGATTAAATTAGAGTCATTAACTTATAGCGCTGCTGCCGGCGGTGCCGCCACGTGTCGTGTGCCGGGCCCACACCCTCCGCCCTATTTGGCGGTATTTTTCGCGAGTTGTCCCCGCAGCCAGCGCAGTGCACAGTGATTCGATTATTGTGCGCGCGCCCACCACAAAAATGTTCACCGCACCACAACAACTTCTTCACTCGAACGCAGAGGGTCGCAGGTTGTAATTATCCCTACATCCGAGGCCGCTACTTGTCGCCCTATTGATCACCAATTGATGGTAATCAATCATCGGGGTACCGTCTCGAGTGTTCTATTTTTTGTTGGTACGCACACACAAGCGCATGGCGTGGTGGTTGTGGTGCAATTTTATGACGCCCGATGGTGGGTTTTGGTTTGATGTGGTACCAGGCAAATTATTTTCCACGGGCGGAGAGGTGTGTTTTTTCGCACCTGAACCGGTCCGCGTGGTTGGCGGAAGTGTTAACCAAACCGAGCTATTTTCGATCGATGATTGATACACTTTTTGCACGCCTCGCCAGGGTTGTTTTGGTGGCGTAGAATTTAATTGTGAGTCGCAACTCGGTTTGCTAATGTTTGATTTAAATACGCGCGGGCCTCGCGGTAGTACAATTATCTTTAATTTTGCTTCCCTGTTTCACGAATCACATTCCGATCGGAACGTCTGCGTTCCGATTTGGCTACTTGGCCAACTGTAACAGTATCGTCAGCAGCGAGTAGCTCTTCTGCATGAGCTGTGCGAACC
>NW_026454543.1:0-7628 GCF_943734635.1 Anopheles cruzii | reverse complement strand
CGCAAGACGGGGGTCCGTCTAACTGCAAACCTGTTCTGGTCTGTCTGGTCGGCCGCGTTGCTGGGTGATTTTTTTTGCTGAAAGACCTATCGGAAAGCGAAAAGGCCTTCGCCGGCGACGAAATAAGATTCTATCTAGCGCGCCCGCGCGCCCTCCGTCATTAATTTTTAGAACCGACACCGCGACACACGGTGCACGGTTTTCGGTTTATTAACTAACCTGCGACCGAGTGCCGCTTGATGGACTTAACGATATTCTCGTAGACGGTGGTCCGCGCTTTAGGGTTTTGGTAGAAGTCACGATGCGTGAAGCCTTTGTAGAGCTGCTTCAGCAGTGTGGCCACATTCGGAAGGTTCCGGGCGAGCTGCTCTACGCCACGCCAATCGACGGTCTGGTCTTGGTTGCCGTAGTGCAGGGTGACCGGTGCGGTCACGTTCCACAGGCAGTAGTCGGGCGGTGGGTCCCGCTTGTACCGGTTCAGGTTGCCGGTGTAGCCGTAGTCGAACTGCTGGAACTTCCCGGTCGCGATAATCTGCCGGTAGTGCTCGATCTGTTTGAGCGACACATTGTCCAGCACAAAGCATCCCTGCTGCGGCTGCTTCGGCTGCTGCTCGGTGGACTCGATGTCCGACTCCGCAGACTCTGTTGCCCCCTCGGACCGATCGTCCAGGTGACCGAACATCAGGCAACACTCGGCGCGGAACAGCGTACAGATCCGGGTTGGTAGAGCGTCCCGGGCGTAGTACACGCTCCACGGGAACAGTGCCCGGATCGGTTGGACCATGCGCGATATCCACGCGTACTGTCCGTAGCTCATGAAGGCCGGCGGCGCCAACAGCTCTACGCTGGCAAGCCACGCGTTGTATTCTGGGCGCTCCGACAGCATCACGAGTGCGGCCGTGGCCGCTTCCGAGTAGCCCACGAAGTGGATCGTCTTCCGGTTCGTCTCGCGCCGAATGTGATCGATGATGGCCGGCAGATCGGAGGTTCCGATTTCGTGGAAGCTAAAGTCCCAGTAGTGATCACTGTCCCGGTCGAGCCGCTCGTGGCCGTCGATTTCGGGCGACGCCCGGGAGTTGCTCATCCACACGTCGTACCCGGCGTCGTACAGCTTGTAAGGCAGGGACCGCTTCGGTCCCAGGTACATCCACATATCGCTCGACTGGCGAATGCCGTGGTGTAGCAGCACCACCCCGGCGCGGGACTTTTTCGGCTGCATCCGGTACACTGTCAACAGGTAGCCATCGTCCGTGCGTACCCTCACCCGGATCGGTCCATACCCGTCACGTTGCAGTAGGACGGCCTTTTGGGAACGCATTTGGGTGGGTCAATCCGATATTGGGGAATTCCTGCCCTACCCTGCCCCGGTCTTACCGTATTGTTCCGTGACTCGTCACTGCTGGAGCGTACCCAGTTGAAGGTGATCTCTTTTCGGCCACTATATCCGCCTGCGACACACCCGAACAGCGCCAACAGCACTTCCAAGATCACCACACTGCTGAAGCTCCTCACCATCATCTTCTTTCTTGAGCTCCGGCGTCCGCACCGGAGCGTCGTTCTTGTGCGACTGACGCAGGACTACGCGCACCGATCGGTGCGTGACGATCGGCGATGCGGATCTTCGCCGTGGTCTTCTTCTTGGGCTCTGCGAGCGCTCTTCAGCAGAACCTAGTCGCGATCTCGGCTCTCGATGTAGGATCGGTTTCTTCGGCCGACTTGACAGATCGTACTACAGGGGCGCATCAAAGAGCTTTGAAGACGCTGCGCTACGATGGCACTTTTCACTTCGTTGCGTTACAAAACCCGGCACGCCGAACGTAAATTGATTTATTTATTTGATGATTTATTGAGTTCACTTCCTCTCGCTGCTGTTGCTGCGAGTGCTTGGGGCGAACAAATTGATCCATCATCAAATGTGTAACTTAACCGAAAAGGAACAGAAAAAAGGTGAAGAATTGGGAAGTGGCGTGTACACAGTATCAGCCGGCCGCAACGGTGCTGAACGACGATTAATCAAACACAAATGCAAACGAAGATTAATGATTCGGCTGTGCGGTGGGAAGACCCTCTTGCTGGAATAGTTTCCACCGGTTCTCTTCTTCTTCTGCGGTGGACACAAGCGTCACCAAGCAAGGTGTGCGCGTACGTCACCAAACCGGTTTATGTTGTGGCCGGTCGGTCGATGGGCTTTCTGTTGCAACGGAACCGCTACAACGTAAACCAAGCACAAAAAAACTGTTGGGAGTTCGTCGTCGGGTTTCCCAAGGCCGGCGGGCGGTGACCTTGGACGTTGCGTTGCGGAGCAATTCAAGAGCACGCCGGATCGCGTATCAATATCAAGAATTCCTTAGAGGCCACAGCTGATGCCCAACTACACACGGTCAAGAAGCCCTCAAGGGGTCGAAGAACGGAGAATGGGCCGTAACGCATCGGGGATTTCTCACGTCACACGCCAGGTGTGGGATTTTGGCGTCCCACGAAACAGGTTCAGAGGGAACGTGGCTTCCCGTATACCTTTTTGTTAACCGCTTCAAAGTGTCAAAGTCTCAGAACAAGTTGCACGGAAGGCGAGCGAACGCGGCCATCGGCGATGCTCTCGGCGATGATTCGCAAATGTGCTGTGGCCACTGATTTCACTCTCCCTTTTTCGGTTCCGTTTTTGCTTCGTGTGACCCCGTTCGGGTGTCTAAGGTGCGTCCAAGTCTTGCAATTTGGCCAGCTTGACAGGGCCAATGGTCAAGGAGCTTGCACATTTCTGTGCCTGTCTTACAATCTACACACATTCACATCAATGACGCAATCGATACAGCCCAAGGCGATGTTTTGGGTTTTTGTGCGCTCCGATGTGCTGGGATTTTTGGTATCGGGTATCAGGTTAGGAGCTTTGTTCTTCGATTGATGCCCATTGGCTACGTTGGTCTGCGTCATTTCATCGAACGCGAACACTTTGGTTAATTGCCTTCGGAGAGCTTCCTAGGAATTTATTAAAGTTCCACAATCGATCGCCATAGGAATAAAGAAATGGATTTAGCGCCTCGTAACCGGTTCTCTCAAATGTCCGCATACTTTTCGTGTTTGGTAAAGATCGGGGCGACTTCTAACGGGATCGGGTCCGGGCCAGTTTGCGGATTCAATCCGGGTTGAATAATTCCGCGATTTGTTAAACTAAAAATGGAAACAAAATTTACAGCATTCTGCACGACACAAAAACTCGTTTACCTCTCAAAAGCGTGTGGCGCGTGATTGGATCTGATGGCGCATGGGCATGAAATCAGTGCTCTATTGAAGTGCAAAGCTTCAGTTCCACAGACAGCCTGAGGTTGGTTTTGGTTATCCATTTTTCCATTCAATTTTTTGCCTATTCTATCCGCCGCCGGCGCCGGGTCCAATCATAAAGTCCTGATTGTGTGCCGAAGACGTATGCACATTTGTTGAACTGTACTGCAATTCTCGTTGGCTCCCACGATGTTGCTCAGCAGGAACCGCCGCATTTTGTCCATGATTGAGTAAAGTTTGCACTCCCCAGAAGCAGCAGCAGCAGGCGAAGAAAAGGAATCCGGATGCGGAGTGCTCCGTGGGCGCCTTCCAGCATCGCCAACGGACGCCGTGTCTGTCGCAGCAATTGAACACACTCTGTCCCATATGATATTGCCGGAGTTTCTATCTCTCTACCTCCAGCTTGTTATCAGAACATCGGAGATCCCTTTCTCGTCGCATGCTCGTGCTCCATTTCCATTTCCGGCCAGCAGCGCGCACGTGAACCGCACCCTTCCGGGCCGGGCCGGGACACGAATGCGAAGCCTTTCGACGCTTTTCCGGTGAATTGAGCTTTAATCGAGTGTCGTCAATTTTTCAACCCCCTGGCCGGGCGTACGTCACTCACGTTTATCACTTTTCTACCATCTCCGGAGGAATGCCAACGTTTCTTACGCCGCTTGGCAGCCTCGGAGTAAAAGCTGTCGTGCTCTAGGCAAGGGCATCTGGTTGTAAGAGAGAGAGAGAGGGGTTTCTAATTTATCTGCATCGTGTACCCTCCGGTAGCCTGTAAAGGACAATTTTCCACTTAGATAGGGAGATTGCAATAGATGATATGAGCTTTGATGTTGAAAGACTTCGCTTTTTTATCGTCCTTATTTGGTGACTGAAGTCTACAGGACTGGTACTGGAAATGATCGCTCGAAGACATGTTACAGCCTTGAAGTACTACACGAATCCCTGCGGATAGCCCTCCATATCCTCCACCGGTGAAAGCATTATCGATAACGCGCTACGCTACGTTCCCATTCGTCGTCGTCGTCCTCGTCGTCGTCCTCGTCGTCGTCGTAAATCCTTTTTAGCTTATCCCTTTTTATGATGCACTGGCGCTCTATCAAAACCTTTCAGCTAATCATCGTTAAGATAAGCATCGCATACATCTTGCAAACCCGTTCCGTTCGGCCGGCAACACGCGGATAAGGATCGCAAAATGGCGGCGAAATGATGATTTATTGCCTACCAGCGGCAGTCCGCTTCTGGGGCGATTTTTCACGGGCTCTGGGTGCCGCTGAATGTTACCATAAATCTGGGCCCCCTTTTCTCGTCGACGCAGCCAGCCGACACCGATCAATCGCCGGAGGATGGATTTGCCTTTTTTGGCGGGGAAGTCAAATAAATTCCCGGCCTAATCCCAGTTTGGTTCTGCAAGCTCAAGGGATGTGTGTGACAGGAGAGCACCAACTCTATTATCCTAAACCTTGGGGCTTTGTTTCGAAATCGATGATGCGGGATTTATTTCCCGCAATCGAAGCCGGCGACCATTCGGCGCGAAGGGGCCAGTTGCATTCTCCATCATTTCGCCCAGCCCGGGGGTGTATCAAAGTACATCGAAAGTGTCGGCGATGCGAAAGTGTTGCACCACTCCTCACGTTATGAAATGCTGATAACGATGTTGATGTGGTTTAGAAAAGATAACCGCTCCCCTTGCACATCGAACCCTAATCGTTGCCGATGCGAGTGGCTAGACAAAACTGCGGTGAAGTTGTTTACCAACTTTTGTGACATTGATCGGCGACGTCTGATGAGTAAAAGTTACACTCTTTTCTCTGATCCGCCCTTAATCCACCCTGGTGTCGGGCGTTTATTTGACACACTTCAAGAACTTTACACTTTGGCGAAACCAACCGTCGGCGGACAATGGACCATTTATGAACGATAAGATGTCTCGGGGCTCCCCGAGGAGCTCGAGGTTTTGACAGTTTTGCGCCATCGTGTGGTTTCCGTCAGAAGGCATTTGGTTAGCGGCAGGATCATCGAGGTGTCCGCGAACGATAACGTAGTTTTCCGTGCCGTCATATGCGGGTCACTGTCACCCAGCACCATCAGCGGAACACGACCGTACAGATTTCCGACAAGAATCGCTTTCACGCGGTCTAGACGAGCAGAATTATCTCATCGTTCAGTCGGCCTGTCAGCCATCGTTCTGTGTGTGTGGGTAGCTTCGCAACGCGCCCTGATAAGAGAACGTTCTCTCTCTGTGTGTATTGCAGACCGTGTGATATCGCACGTTGCTCTGAAGGGTCGCCGATATAACGCACACCGTCGTGGCGTTGGTCTGACAAATCGCGGTGTTGGACGCCGCGACGCACAACCGCTTCACCTGCGACCGTTTTGTGGACCAGTTAAGGGTTAGCCTCTAATTCCGAGGGACGTCTTCGGTTTCCAAACTCGCCGAAATTAGGTCAACAGTAGGTGCCGGAGAGAGTGTGTGGCTTGTGTAGTGGGTTGAAGTTTGATCGCCGGCCGTCGCCACGGTTTAGATTCACTTTCATTCGCGTGTTCGGGAGTGTTCGATTGATTTGGTGGTGATAAGTGCGCGAATGCGGGTTGAAAAAATGTGACTCACATGCTGTGGGCTGTGAAAGACTGTGCTGTCAGTGGAGCCACTAGAGAACCAATAGAAGTTTCGTGTGTGTCGGTTTGATGCTTCTTGTGTACTCCGATTCGCAACAGCAGCAACATGTGGAACCTGATGGACGTCAGTTACTACGGCTCGTCGTACTTTGTCGCGGCCATCGGACCATCACCGTTGGCCTCCTCCGGAGAACGTTAGTACCGAATGGGTTTCGAACTGGCCCTGATTTTTTTTCTAGCCACATCAAGATTGGGCTTGACACTGAGCTTTTGATTCAGGCAAGGGGAATAAAAAAAGTTCTATCGAACGCTAGAAGGAAGTCCTCATTTACGGGACGCGATTCCAAATGACTTCCTTCCTTCCGCTTCACCTAGAGCTGTGCAGCTGAATTCAGGAAGCTCTGTTAATGAAGTGATTTCATACTTTTCGTCCTCTAATGCACAAGCCCCCCCAGCCAGAAGAGTGCTTATGATTGAGGTCCCAAAACAAACACCGGGCTTTTTGGCCCCCCCTGGTGCCGGAGCTAATGCCGGCCGGATTCACGCACGGTGCGCGAAGTATTAATTTTCTAATTACCTAATTTAAAAGTGGAACCCGACGGAAGGGAAGCTGCGATGACGGGGAGCCCGCCGGCGCTAGGCCAACGGTGGAGCGAAGGTGAAACTAATCAACTTAACCCGGGGTTGCCCTGGATCAATACGTTAAATACACGGTCGGTCGGGCTCCCGGTTGATTTATATCGAGCGCCGCCAATCGGAGCATCGTCTCCTCGAGCGGGAACGGACGCCACCTACGGGGGACGCTGAGCTTCGTTAGCCTAATGGAACCCCCCACCGGGGGTGGTGGTGCGAAATTAACATCTAAGCTGTGTGGTATTTTCATGTCCCCCGTCGCCGTCGCCCTCCCCCCGGAACACCCGTTCCGTTCTCGAGTTGAGTGAGAAAATCGAATTGTTTCCTGAGCCGATTAGAAGAGGATTAAATTAGAGTCATTAACTTATAGCGCTGCTGCCGGCGGTGCCGCCACGTGTCGTGTGCCGGGCCCACACCCTCCGCCCTATTTGGCGGTATTTTTCGCGAGTTGTCCCCGCAGCCAGCGCAGTGCACAGTGATTCGATTATTGTGCGCGCGCCCACCACAAAAATGTTCACCGCACCACAACAACTTCTTCACTCGAACGCAGAGGGTCGCAGGTTGTAATTATCCCTACATCCGAGGCCGCTACTTGTCGCCCTATTGATCACCAATTGATGGTAATCAATCATCGGGGTACCGTCTCGAGTGTTCTATTTTTTGTTGGTACGCACACACAAGCGCATGGCGTGGTGGTTGTGGTGCAATTTTATGACGCCCGATGGTGGGTTTTGGTTTGATGTGGTACCAGGCAAATTATTTTCCACGGGCGGAGAGGTGTGTTTTTTCGCACCTGAACCGGTCCGCGTGGTTGGCGGAAGTGTTAACCAAACCGAGCTATTTTCGATCGATGATTGATACACTTTTTGCACGCCTCGCCAGGGTTGTTTTGGTGGCGTAGAATTTAATTGTGAGTCGCAACTCGGTTTGCTAATGTTTGATTTAAATACGCGCGGGCCTCGCGGTAGTACAATTATCTTTAATTTTGCTTCCCTGTTTCACGAATCACATTCCGATCGGAACGTCTGCGTTCCGATTTGGCTACTTGGCCAACTGTAACAGTATCGTCAGCAGCGAGTAGCTCTTCTGCATGAGCTGTGCGAACC
>NW_026454542.1:0-7631 GCF_943734635.1 Anopheles cruzii | reverse complement strand
TATGTCACATTTATTCACCGAAAAAGATCACGTTTCACGTCCGTTCCAGAGTGGGCAAAAAGAGCTGACGTCAAGGATGTGACATCGTGTGATGGCGATAAAAAAAATCCTCCAAAATCCCTTTCGCCCGGTACAGAATGGATCGGAATGGGGTTTTACGATCGAAACTGATATATTTCTACGGCTTCCTTCCAGGGTTTTTGTTCGGAAAGATGGGGCGACAAATGGCTTCTATTTACACGCGAATCATGATTTTATGCTGCTAAATTCACCGGTAAGACCGGCTAGGGGGGAACGCGGTACGCGAGCGCTTCTAAGTAATGAAATACGAGTCCTTCTATGTGCCCTGGCCGTGTCATCTTTTTCCACTTTTCACCTCTGGCAAACATTTCTGGCATTACGCTGGAGAGTGGTACCGAAAGCGCACCAAAAACCGAGTGTGACACGATGGGAAAGTTAACGTCCGGAAACGACGGTCGCTTGGAGATGATATCGTGATTGAAAAGAACGTTTCCAGAATTGTCGGCAACTCTTTTCGCTCGTGACGGGTATGCCTTTGTCTAGCAGCTTTTAGCACTAGAGCGATATTAACACGCTACTGTTTGCTGTGGGCCCATCAAAGAAAATCTCATGGTTCCCCCTGTGAGAACAGGGTGTGCGTGAAGACAACTTACTAATTTATTTAACACGAAAGTACGGTGTAACTTGGAAATTTGGATGGAAATTACTAATATAGCGAAGTGATGAAAATTGATCAAACTACGATTGTACTTTTCTTGTGTTTCCCATATTTTTATTCAAACACTAGCGACAAAGTGCGAGCGAGTTTTTCTAGCGACAAAACCGCTTATTGGTCTATATCCCTTCGAAGTTTGAGAATAATCTTTAGCAGAAATAGTTTAAAGTCAACCTCAAATATCGTTTTCCATGGACGATTTCTGGAGTCCAAACATTCTTTGTCGAAAGTATCCAGCAAACCAATACATAAGTGTTCTGGAACCTTCTACGAACCTCCTGCGTTTGACACCCTGATAGCTGACGCCTGTATTCTTTCCCCAACCGTGAGACCTCCGAGAGGTGTCTTCGGTGCAATATCGAGACCAGCCGGCTACGTCACGATAAGCAGCACAAGGCTCGTCGATCACACCGCAAGACCGCCCTCAACAAACCCATCCTCATTAGGCTGCGGTTAGAACTGGATGTGGTCCGATAAACGTAAAAGGGACCACCAGCAAATGCTGTCGAAGCAGCCTGAGATCGAGAGAGAGAGCTACGAGGAGACAGAGCCGAGTCGAATGTAACGTGCCAAATCCGTTCGGATTAACTTTGCATTTTGTGGATCATTTCATTTCACCAACACTGACAGGCCTGCCGTGTGTCGCCGGAATCGATGCACGACGACGGTTGCCAACCGTTCGACTCCGGGTTCCACTCTCAGCAAGCCATCCAGCGGCTCTATTTGTAGCAATTAATTGATTGCATCAGCAAAAAACGTGCTTCCGGCTCCGGAGCACGGCTGGTCGACGGCTGGGCAAATGAGCGTGGCAGAAGAATCGAACCGGGCACACAAACAGCATTTATAACCAACTGTCACGGCAGGACGTAGCGGAGGTAGCGAAATGGCAACGTTCAGATATTCTCGGCCCGTGGCTCGACGTTCGACACATTTTGTAACCGATAGCGGACCGGAAGGCTGCGGCTGTCATTTGTGGACTTTCGCTGTCTGAGAGTGGAAGGCCTCTGACACTTGAGATGCGGCTCGGCGGCGGAGAAATCAACCAGTCTTTCCGACGGCCAGCGCAAGATAGCTGACGGATCATTTTCTGTACGATAACCCGTCCCAGCACTAGTCCGTTTTACCGTAGTGCAGGTTCCAGCAGAGTCTGTGAAGCCGCTAATATCGGCCATCGGTTGCAGCTGGGAAGATGGCAAATTCGCCAACTTACTCAGCAGACGCCACCAGAACTTAGGACAGTCTACGACCCGTTGCGGTCGCCTAAATGCATTGCTTATTAATTAGCGGATTTCTGTGCGCTGCGCTTTCCTTTCGACGGGGTGATTTGACAACCGATGCGAGGAAACGGACTGCTATAGCCGGTGGGCGTTACATCGGTCTACCTCCGGACCAGATGTTCACTCCAGACCGGCCAACTTATTACTTTCGATGCGATGGGGCTGTGGTCGATGATTTTGCAAAACTATCCGCCGTTGACTAAGGCGAGCGACATCATCAATTGGTCATTAGACGTCTGGTGGATCCGGGATTGTGAAGTGTTCCCGCAGTGCTCAGCCGAAGTTGTGGTTACGTTCGATAGTGGGCTAAGGAGAAAGTAATACATCTCACGGTCGGCAGCGATGTGAAGCGTCGATCAATTGTCAATCGCAGGTTGAGTACCGGGCAATGTTCACTTTGACAGAAGTTTGTTACCATTTTGGTTTATTATGGAAAGTTTGTGCGCCATTAAGTGCTCAATAAGAAGGACACACGTTATGCGACTCTTCGTGTTTAAGAGAATGCAAACTAATACCGTAATCCTTTCTTCACTGTGTTTTCACTTTAATAAACATCGTATTTTCTACTTTTTACTGTTATCCGATTGTTGACGCTCTCTCTACAGACTTCTTATAGCTTAGGTTTTACTTTCGCAATTCCATAGAGTAACATTACGTTCGAGTTGTCTGCTTTATTGTTGGAGTCTTTTGATTGGCCTTTTTTGATATTGAACTATCAATATGCAAGAACTTGAATGTGAAACAATCCAAGCTGTCACATGTAGTTCTAATTAACTAGGATCGGAATCCTTAAAGTATTAAAGTTGGCTGTTATTCTTTGTTTAGCTTTTAGCTTTAAAAATGGATTAAACATGTTAAATGACTGTGCATTGGGTATTGGATATTTACATAATATGACGTTAGGGTGAACTAACGGAACATGAACTAGTTTGAACATCATACTAGGGTGTTCATTAAGTTTTGACGTTCGATACCATAGGGCGCTGCTACGAATCTAATTTTTTTTTGTTATACTGGTACACTCTTCAAATGAACGTATGTAAAGTTTCATTTCAATCGGACACTTAGTTTTTTTTTTACAAGCCATTTAGTATCGACGTGTCACAGTATTTTTTACAGTGAAAAAAATCAAGTATCGTGCAGTGATTTCATTTTTATTTTTAGAATGTTTAAAAGCAAAGGAAAATTATGAACCAATACTGAAAGTGTAAAAGGACTCTTCACCTTCAATTAGGTGGTTAAAATGCGGTTTTCTGCGTTTAAACATGGTCGTAGTAGCCTTTAAGACGATCCATGCCAAAAACGTCAAAAAACAGACACAACATCGGAAATCGTAGAAAAAATACAGGATATCGTTTTCGAAAATCGTCCAATCACTGTTAGAAATTAAGTACAAGACCTAGCCAACTCATTGAGCAGTATAACCAATATTTTGACTGAAGTTTTGGGTTCGAGAAAGCTGTTTGCATCATGGATGCCGCATTTGCTACAAACGCATTCGAATGCATCTTTCTTGACAACATTTAAAGCGTTTTCGACAGGATAAAGTGGATTTTGTGCATTGAATCATCACTATGGATGAGGCTTAGGACTATTACCATGATCCTGAATCAAAACAAGAGTCTAAGGAGTGGTGTGAACCCTTTTCTTCAGTTCCGAAACGAGTTCGTCCAGAAATTGCCAAAAAAGATGTTAGGATCAGTTTTGTGGGATGTGAATGGAATTTTGCTAGCGAATTACTTGCAAATTGATAAAACAATAAATTTTGATTATTTTTGTCACATTTTAGACCAACTGAAAGAGAAAATCTGTGAAAAAAGACCTGGTTTGAAAAAGAAAAACATCCTCTT
This sequence comes from Anopheles cruzii, assembly GCF_943734635.1. Lineage (NCBI taxonomy): Eukaryota > Metazoa > Arthropoda > Insecta > Diptera > Culicidae > Anopheles > Anopheles cruzii. Next base: position 3,768 of record NW_026454542.1, on the reverse strand, counting down.
GCATCAGGGCAATGCACCCTGTCAGAAGTGCATTTCGAAAATGGCAAAAATCCATGAATTAAAGTTCGAATTGTTGGAGTATCCACCCAATTCACAAGATTTGGCCCCTAGCGACATCCATCTGTTTTCAAACCTAAAAAAAATCGTGCCCAGAAAACGTTTTTCATCAAATGATGACGTCATAACAGCTGTAAAACAGTAATGTGACATGACGATACTAAATGGCTTGTAAAAAAAAAATAAGTGTCCGATTGAAATGAAACTTTACATACGTTCATTTGAAGAGTGTACCAGTATAACAAAAAAAAATTAGATTCGTAGCAGCGCCCTATGGTATCGAACGTCAAAACTTAATGAACACCCTAGTATGTTGATAGTATTGTCAGAGTACATCTTGCGCATGCTTACTAGGTGTGTGCGTTGAGAAGTGAAATATTTTAACACACAAAAAATGTTTCTAAAATTTTTATGCAAATTTCTATTTTATTCGAAGTATGTGCCATCGTTAGCTATACATTTCTCCTATCTCTCTGCTTAATCATGGATTCCCAGACGAAAGAATGCTTCGACTTTTTAAGTAAACTAATTAGTCATCCAATTTCGACTTCCCCGTGGAAAAATGAAGGGCTGCTCAGCCAATACGTGTCCCATCGATGAAAATGAATGATATTCGGAAAGAACCAAGTCTAGTGAATAACGCGGGGAGGGATAGCAGCTCCCATCCAAGTGATTTGATAGTATCCTCAAACAGTTTTGTTTTTTGGGACGCCTGGTGCTTGATTCCACGAGCCACCAGGCGCCCCCATTGGAACCGACTAGAATTGCATTTTGGTCGTTTTTCGATCAATGCATGGTTCAAATTGATCATTTGTTGTCAGTAGCGATAGGAATTAACGTTTCCATCAGGTTTTAGGACCTTGTGAAACACCACACTTTTCTGTCCCATCAGAAAGTCCGTTTTTTGGAGTCCTTCGACGCTTTTTTTTGTTAAGTCAAAATCGCCATTTTGAAGTTTTTTAAACCACTCAAAGCACAGCGATCTTCCAAAACCAAGTCCCGACAAGCATTTGGTGCGATTCCGAAGCAGTTTTCTTCAACAGGGGCAGAAAAATAATAATCCCCGCAAAACGTCATTTTCAGGCACAAAAGTTGGCATGGTCTAACCCTTTCAACGGTCGTTTGATAACTGATTAATTTTTTTTGCGACCTGGACTGATTTACCTGATGTCAAAATGAGGTAATGATGAATAAACCGCAAAACTGGGAAGTTCCAATCGGCAGGTACAGCCATCATTCTAAAATTTCACTTCTCAACGCACACACCTAGTACATCTGCTTATTCGTTACAACGAGTAGGTTTTCGTCTTCTCTTAATTTAAGCAAATGAGTCAAGAGGTCAATTTATTGTTCAAATTGATTCACAAACTTTGTTGAAGGAATCTAACTATTGGCTGCTTTGTGCCATGGAAGCTTGTAAATATAATTCAACAAATCTATGTACAAATCTAAGTATTTGCCTTACTCTCTTCGTTACCTTTTCTCCGGCATCCAATTACCTATCTTGTCGAAGCCATCCTGAAAAGCTTCTAGAGGGTTGCTCGTAGCCATCAGCCCAAACAGTACTGGGTAAAGTACTGTGTTGCAGCAACTGACTTTAAGCCATGCTAGCCAGGATCAGGAAAACCTAATCAAAAATCAGTATCAAGCACTCAGCAGAGGGAGCGACAGACTGTTGGGAACCAAGACCAATCCATTTGTCAACTTCCCTGCTAGTGCTGCTGGCTGGACCGCCATGGAAAAGATTTGCTTAAGTGTTCTTCCATTAAGTCCGTGGTTTACTGCGAGATCTCCGAGAATGCATTAACCAAATGACATGATCATTTTTCCGTGATGGTGCATTCGAAGCTAAATGCACCGGCCAGAGAGTGGTTAACTTTCGCATCACCCGTCGATAGCTTGCGACTCCAAAGTGCGTCCGGAGATGCCACCGATTGCAGTGACCGGGGATGGTAGATTCCATCAACCGGCGACAGGCACGATTGGCTCGTGACTCTAACTTCGCCTTCCAACCCACAAACGCACCCGATGAACCGTGGCGTATCTTTATCCATCACTTTACTTTACTTCTTGCACTTCACCGAAGGCGGCGCCCCGGTCATCGCCGCCTCTCGGACCTCGGAAGACGCCCTTGCACAATCGAGTGAAAAGTTTTCCACTTTCAGCAGAAATTACTTAAGCGAAAAACTTCCATTGCCGTGCCCGTAGCCATTTGTACCGCTTTTCAACGAGCTCATCAGTTTTGTTCCACCCAACAGTGCCACCGCCACCACAAAAACAGCCATCCTGGCACGTCTGGCAAGAAGCCGCCTCGGGGTCCAGCCGGGGTTTTCCACTCCGTCTGTGGAGTGGACAATAAAAGTGACAAATTTAGATACTTGCGATGAATGTCTGAATTTACCCCCGGCGGCGGCATAGCGTTTTGATTTTGAGAATGGTCTGGTATCGACCCTCTACCGGAACCCTTCGGTACTGTTTGAAGAAATCGAGGCCGGAGACTCCGGAGCGAAACCGGTCCGTGAGGACGCACAGGAAACACGAAGTCTTGGGAAAGTCCACGCAGGCATCGCCGGCTGAGTGGATGACCTTTCTCGATGTGCTGGCGGCGTGACGGTGACTGAATCCGATAATCGGAGGGATCAATGGTAAAGGAAAACGTAATGGTAATATTTTATGCCGACACCGGACACCGTCTACCGTCTCCCGTCACAGCCCACAGCCCAGGCATTGGAGCCGAACTGTGCTGAAAGACGCTTTTGTGTAATGAAAGCAGTGTCGGCAAAAACGGTGACGGAGAAAGTAATGCCTTCGAATGGTGGACCTGTCGACTCTGGACCGATTCTGTCGGTAGTTCAATTTATGGTACAAGAGATCGAAAGAAACCCTTCACGCATTAGAATAAACAACTTATTTGGAAGCATCTCAGGTGTAGATTTGTAGCAGGGTCAAAGTAAGTTCCAAGTAGACCATATCTGCAGTGGCCTAGGGAATATATCTTCAATAACTACGTTGTGTTCTGAAACTTTGACAATAGATCTAACTCACGAGCAATACTCAAAGGAACCTGCACGTGGAACCCAATCCAGTGGGACTATTCCAATCACGCATCACCGTCGCGGATCAACCGATTAGGTAAGCGTGTGTTTCCCAACAATACAAATGAACCCCATTTCGGAAGCGTTACTTAACCTGACTCGCCCCAATGTGATTGATTCAGCCCTAAAAAACGAGGTCGCCTTCGGAAGCTGTAGAACTCCCTGGACAGAGAAAGAGGAAGAGCGCGAAGGCCACGTTTAATGGTTGGCGCGCTAACTTTATTGTCATAACGGTTGGTGATGCCACCGGACCCAAGACTGGGACACTACCCCGATACAAATAGCACCGCCGGCACCGGCACCAGAAATTAGGGAAACGGAAGCGTCACCGGCGAGCCGTCAGTGTTCCACGTCAGTGCGGCACATCCCGGCAGGAATATTAATGGCCCTGCTGAGCGCGTCGCCTGATGGGTGGGTGACCGGGGCCGGCGGTGAGGACGATCACGACCGCGTCCGCACCGCCATGATATATTGGAGTCATCAAAAAATTCGTCCGCCGATCCTTCCTTCGGAGCTCGCGCGGCAGTCAACGGGAAGTAGTCAATTCGTCTTGCGTGCCCTGTCAGCCGACATCCTGCGTCGGTGGAAGCGATGTCCGATGCCGGCGGACGCGGTG
>NW_026454541.1:0-7633 GCF_943734635.1 Anopheles cruzii | reverse complement strand
GGATTCAATCGCTATTCGGTGGATGCGCTCAGCCGTGCGACAATGTAGCCCAGCGGGTCGGGACGAACTGTCATCGGCAAGTGGCGTTGCCGTTGCACAATGGGGAGCCCCCGATGCGCCGTGCAATTGTGGGCCAATTCTCCATTCTAGTCCGCGATAACGCGGCTTCAGAGAGCGCCTCCGATCGGATACCGAGTCCAGTGAGCCCGGGTCTGGGAACTGGGCGCACTGGGAAACACAATTCTCCATTTAGTGCGCCATCTTTCGAGTCGCTTCTCAGCCACGCGGCACAATGTTTGCATTCAAATTCAAAGACTGGCTCCGCGACTTGGGCTTTTTCGGCCACGCTTCATTTGGCCCGCTATGCTTTTTATGATAACTTCGTGACCATCTCTCGCTCGATAACTTGGCGATCCGAGCTCTTCGCTTTTTCTGGGTCACCGCGGGCCGATTGTCCTCCAGAACACCATCCAGATCGGTCGATCGACACTCGTGGCCCTTACCGCTTCGCTTCACCCCTTTCGTAGATCCTGCTGACGTCGCTGGTAGCGGTGTGTTCGTGCGCGCGGCTAGACAACAACTACCTGCCCCCACCGGGGGCCGCATCTTCTGGCGGTGGGCCCGGACTAACGGCGCCCTCGCCGGCTGGCGGTGGATTCGGTAGTAAACCCGCCGGTGGACCTCCAGCCGCCGGTCCCGGATTCGGTGGCTCTGGACCTGGAGCCGGTGGGTTCGGTGGCCCACAGGGCGCAGGTGGCTTCGGAGGGCCCGCATCCCGACCGGGAGCGAGCGCTCCCGGGGCCGGAGCGCGTCCTCCATCGCCCGCCTACGGACCACCGGGCGGTGGATTTGGCGGTGGAGCTCCTTCATCCTTCGGAGGTGCGGCACCTGCGTCATCCTTCGGTGGTGGTGGTGGTGCACCGTCCGGTGGATTCGGTGCTCCGGGCGGCTCGGCTGGATTCGGGGGTGGGTCTGCCGGGGGCGCTCCCGCAGCTCCGGCCGGTCCGAGTCAACCGCCGATCGAGATCATCTCGTACGAGAACATGAACAACGGCGACGGGAGCTACAAGTACAGGCAAGTATTTACCCCGATCCCGCTGCTGGCCGCTGTTCCCTCTAAACCCGTGTTTGTATCCACCAGCTACGAGACGGCGAACGGGATCAAGGTGCAGGAACAGGGCGAAGTGAAGAACAAGGGCTCCGAGAACGAGATCCAGAGTGTGCAGGGTTCGTACTCGTACACCGCGCCGGACGGTCAGGTCATCACCGTGACGTACATCGCCGACGAGAACGGCTTCCAGCCGCAGGGAGACCACCTGCCGACGCCGCCTCCGATTCCGGAAGAGATCCGCAAGGCGCTCGAAGCCACGGCCGCTGCGCAAGCCGCCGGTGGTGCCGGTGGACAGGGTGGGTATCCGGGGGGAGCTGGTAAACCGGCGGGAGGCTACCCTGGCTCGGTGACGGGATCGGGTGGTTACCCGTCCGGAGCCGGTGCCCCAGGCGGGGGAGCCCGTCCGGGTGGAGGTCCTGCCGGAGCAGGCCAGGCAGGATACCCGAGCGGAGGACCTTCGAGTGCGGGCGGCTATCCCTCCGCGGGTGGATCGGCCGCCCCGGGTGGATCGGCCGGATATCCTTCGGGTGGACCCACCGCCGGTGCTCGCCCATCCGCTCCCGGCAGACCTTCCGGAAACGGGTCATTCAACCCGCAGTCCGGCTACCAATATTGAGACCAGAAGACCCGGCTCGTAGCGCGCTAGCTAACGATCATTGCATTTCATTAAACCGGCCCGCGGCTGGTCCAACGGAAACTCACTGCGCAAAACGCAAAACAAAAACGAACAAAAACAATCCCCACGCTGTAAATAAGTTAAATGGAACGGTTGAAATAAACAGAAAAAAACGTAATGTAATGTAAACACGAAAGGCCCCTCTTCTTCCACCACCGGAGCGGTTAATCAGTCCGCGGGGGTTTATGATGCTGACGCCCGAACTTGAACTTGTCGACGACGACGACCACGGAACCAGTGTCTTCGGATCGGACGGCGCCGCGGGCGATGCGTGAAGATGAATGAAAACGGGTTTCAATGGTTCCGCAAACCGGTGTCGGTTGTAAAAGCTCCAACCATCGTAAAAGACGAACCTTTGGCAGAAGCCCAACAACTGCGAACAATAATCGCCTGTAGGGTATGCAATTTCATTGCATACGAAAAGGCGCATTACGCATGGTCTCGATTCTATTAAAACTCTTCGGTAACCTTCTGAAGTAGGTCGCTTCAGTGCAGTTTGTGAAAATCGTTTGTTCTACAAACAAAACCTAGTTGAAATCAAGAAAGCTGCGTGAGAAACAGAGTGTTTTAATTATTGCAAAAGAGCTGATCGATCGTACTTTAAACCCGCTTAACAGACGAAACGGTGCCAACAATCGTCCCCAGACTCAGCATACTCTCACAGCATAGCATACTCATACCAACACTAGAAGATTCGACATTAACAAATTGATGACGCTTCAAACACGTGTTAGGTTCTTTAATCTGTTGCTCCTCTAACATGCCAAAACAGTCGTAAATTAGCTACGGTTGAATGTCAGCGTGGTGCGCATAATTACTGCTCATGAATTTATTGACATCCAAATTGATTTATGCGCTACGTGCTACCCAGCATCCCCGATGGCGGATCGAATCCCTCGGACAAAACGTTTAATGTTATGATACGCTCCGTCACGAATAGCGGCTCGGTGCACTCATGTGTTGGAAGCATAATTTGTTACAAGTCAATTTGAATCAACGCCGCACTAGATCAGGATTACCGATCCAGTCGATCGGCTGGGTATTTTTTCAAAACAGTCGTGACAGCTACCTACCGTGGCAGGCGCACCCTTCGAAATCGATCCTAACGTGATCTAGCCGACATCTCGGTAGGAAGTTCTGAAGCAGGAAGATCCCATTTGACCATCACAGCTTGTGCTACGATGGGCTCCGATTTGACCGTACCTTTACTCAATGTTCCAGAGGATGCTCGGGGAAGCACACAAAGTAAACAAATATCACAACCGACGCCGTTTTGAAATGTCATCCCCATGTGGCCCATGAGTTACAGCAAGCGAGCTTCCCGGGCTCGTGAAAGATCGTGCCATGTCGACTGGGTAACACATTAAGTACGTGGAATTGAAGGACCTTCGTTTCGACTTTATTTATGTTTATTTCATAATATATCACATGCTGCACTGTAAGTTCACCATATACGATACACATTTACTTGATTTGTTGTTAGATTGGTGTTTCCTTAAACGATGTGGCGCTTATAAGTATAATCAACATTAACCATCATTTGTATGATGGATAAGATATGATATGGTAGGGCCAACCTTGAATTTGCCCATATGTTTCGCTTCATTTTTACGTAGACAGCGTGTGTTTGTTCGCCGTTCAAGTTCAAGGGCTCAATGGCATACATTCCTGAGAGGTTCAGGACTGTCAAACACAAGATTTGATTGCCAAACGCTTAAAACCTGCATTCTTCGAACACACTCAAAAGCATCCATCACGAAGGTGGCCATCACCATATTTATGATGTGATCGACAATATGTTTCCTTATTTGAGGCGTGATATAAAAATAGAATCATTCCTACCAACCGCCATTGTGCAGCTTCATTCGAAGCAGACAGCTTAGGTTCACGGGTGTAGCATTCACCTCATTCGACATAATTAGCTCGTCTTATCTCCTGAAGGCCCGCCCAGGTCTTGTGCCTCTAGGTCGACGGAGCCGTTAATCCAGTTGCCGAAACTTTTGACCTTTCTTCTATGCTTCGCTTCATGGGCCATCTGCCGTATTCGGGGAACGGACTGCAAGATGCTGTACCGCACCAAGAGCTCACCTGGAGCCCCGCAACGATCTGCCAAAAGTAGACAACCCAAAGAACAATGCTCTAAACGACACACATGCATGCTGTAACGTGAAAGAAATCATTTTTTATCAGCAAACACCTCGGAAGGTGTCAATTATGTGGAAGATAATAAATCATTTCTTCATTGCCGAGTTGGTCGAGTTCGCCAGGCGCGTCGGTCGAACATTGCACGGAGTACCCGACGACGACCCGGCAAGGGCGACCCGGGAGCGCCTCGGCCCCAAAGATCGGTAGTTGCCGTCTGCTGTTAACAACAATGACGATCGTCTTGGAGGTTGTCCATGGTGCAATCGGTCGGCCACCGGTCGGGGTGCCAGCAACAGCAACCTCCAGAACAATGTCATTGTCGGAACAGAGATGACATCCTTTTCGTCGGTGTTTTTTTCTCCTTCTTCTTGCCGGCGTATCTTCCTACTTTGGAGTCATAATTTCTTAAGGTCACTCTACGGTCCGACTTAGTATGTGGTGCGCGAAGACCTGGCTGGCTGGGGGATCGAGTTCGAACGCGTGTTCGAGGCTTCTTGCGATGCGCCACGGCCAGCACCGGGGACCTCATTTAGTGGCTCACTCGTACGCCTCACGCCCGAGCGCCAACTCACGGCCGAAACTGGTTTCAATGTAGGATCCATCTTCTTCTCCGTGTCGTGCCGGGCACACTACGTGGCGCGCACTGCAGAATGTAATTGATAACTTGATTCTGGCTCCATCGCTAAACGTCGAAGGCACACATTGCCCACCGTTTTGGCCACCGCTACCGTTAGAGGCGTCGAACGATCGGCGGCTGCCGAGACGCCTTCCTCTATTGGAACATTTGAATCGAAAGGCAATAATTTGTCATCTAGAGGCTGAACAACACACATCGCAAAGTGGTATTTTCCCATGAATGGATCGCCTTCTCAGAAACGGGCGGAATCGGGCGCCATTATGGCCATTCTTTCTGGTCGCTCACGATGGCTCATTTGAGTGGCTGGTCAAAGGTGACTGGAAATCCCACAATATACAGGGTTATCCATTTTTTTTTTTTTAATCTTAGAAGAACGGACCGGGCCGTATTTATAATACTTACTACTAATTGTATTAAAACTAAGGTGACTGTATGGTGCGCATCATGGACTAGCGGCGTCGTAGATCCTTATTTTTTTGAAAACGAAGAAGGGAGGATCACTACCTTTAATTCCGAGGGATACATCCAGATGATCAGAATTGTTTTTTTCGGACTGCAATTGAAGATATGGACTTAGAAGTTATTCATCATGATCATACAAGGATTCGACATCGTTGGACTTTTTGTTGTGGTGCTACGCAAAAGATCGTGTTTATGCTGACAAGTCTGCAACTTTGGAGCATTTGAAAAATAACAATAACATTCGAGCTAACACTCGAAATGGGTAAAAAAGTCATTGAGAATTACCTTATCAGAATCGACTCTTGCCATAGATCCCGAGGCGGCCATTGTGTTTCCCGGATAATGGCAAAACACAAACTTTATGATAAATAAAATATTTTATCTAAATTACATTTTTCATGTTTTTTTTCTTTTGTTTTTTGAAGTCCTTTCGTTAAACTAGATAAAAAATAACCTATATTTTTAGATTCTGTTTGATCTATGTTTTGATACTGCTGACTGAAATTATACTTTTCGATACTCTAGATACTCAAGACACGATGGTGAATAAGAATATATTAGGTTGGCTAAAAAGAAATCGACGTTTTTTGGGTGATGTTCAGAACTATATTTAACAGGTTTCCAATGGTCCGATTTGCGTCAAATATGCACCATTTTGTTGGAAAATTAGTTGTCTTTTCAAAGGTAGTCTTATAATGTCTTTCTTGTAAAAGGATTATTCGTTATTGGCGAAAAACTCGAGAAATCCATTTTCATAATCCTTTTTTGATCTCAGTTTTTCATCACTCAGGAAATTTTGTAATGCGCGAAAAAGGTGTCAATCGCTTAGTGCAAGGTCTGGACTATACGGTGGATGCATTAAAACTTTCCAACCAAACTCCTGGATTTTCTGGCGAGCCACCAAAGACGTGCGTAACATTTCGTTGTCCTGTTGGAACACAAAACCTCTTCTGTTGACCGATTCTGGCCGTTTCTCGTCAATTGCTAGCTTCGAACGGTACAGTAAATGACGGTAGCAATCTGAATTTAGTATTAAGCCACACGGAAGTTGCTCATGATAAACAATTCCCTTCAAGTCCCGCCATATACCCCGTAGAACCTTCTTAGCCGTTATTCCTGGTTTGGCCACCGGTTAATCTGTTTTACCACCCTTAGACCACGATTATTTTTACACAGTATTGTCGTATGTATGCCATACCTCATTCCCAGTATCAATCATTTAAAGAAATGGGTCGTTTTTGTTCCGTTTGGCCAAAACTTCGCAAATGGCAAGTCGAGCCATCATGTTTTTTGGTGTAAATAGGGTGGGGCCCAAACATCGAGCTTCTTTGTGAATCCAGCTTTGCGCCAATGACTTTAAGCTGTTCGATGATTGATCTTTAGCTCCTGGCCGATGCTCTGATTACTAAAATGCCGATCTACTTTGATTATTTCTGCGATTTTATCGACATTTTCGATGACAGGTCTGCCTGTGCGAGATGCATCTTTAACATAAAAAATAACCGAAACGGGTCAACGAACCCAAAATTAAACGTTACTAGCTTTTAAAGTATCGAGACCATAAACACCATGCACAATTTCAGCGGCCTAGCATGAATTTTCGCCTTTATCGGACAAAAACTTTAAAATATACCGAATTTTTTCATCGTCGACCTCCATTGTTAACACCCTGTAACTCACAAACGTATGAAACAAACAAAAAACAATGAATGCATTTTTTAAAGTGTAAGGAATCAGCTTTAAAACGAGCCTAAACTTGAAACTGTACGATCGATACTTCACGAGATATCGATCACTAAAGGCATCTATCGTGAAAAACGTCGATTTCTTTTTAGCCAACCTAATATATTTTTTAAATTTTCTATGTTTCTGGTAAACCCAATAAAACCAGAGAAAACTAAAGAAATTGATCATCACAAAAAAAAGATGCAACTCAATTTAATTTAACCTTATCCCAACTGTGACCCAACTGCAACGGTTATGCTCACAATAAAGTCAACATTTCAATTCCGTTTACCATTCCGCCGTTTGTCAGCTTCGCTAACGAACCATTTCGCCACCGGATCGTCAACAGAGTTTCGCAACACTTCGCCAATGCCCTTATCGCCGGCCGGCGGCGTCAGGATATATCGAGTGAAAATAAAAGTAAAACAGTACTCCACCTCCACCTCCGCCGCTGACTGGTCAACCCACGGTCCACTAGCCAACCTCAACCGGTATCGATGGCAACGGGTAGCGCCCCGTTTTGCCAACCCTATGCACACGCACTCCCCTACATACTGCGAGCTAAAATGCCACCAGCTTATGGGCCACTCATAGGCTCATAAGCTCATCTTCAGACGACTTTGTGGCTCTGCTGGGCCAGACAACCCCAGACGACGATGATCCTCCTCTTGATCGCGGCGCTTGGCGGCGGCGACTCTTTCATGAACTGGCCATAATAACAATAATCAAGTACCACTCTGCTTACGTGCCGACCGAGTGTGTGCGTGTCCGGGCATGGCAATCGGTGTGCGTGAGGGAGTTTTGGGACCGGTAAGTTTCGCGGCCAGCAAATCCGAAGAAAGATCACACCGGAGATCACCGGCTAGTGGCTGTGTGA
>NW_026454540.1:0-7633 GCF_943734635.1 Anopheles cruzii | reverse complement strand
TCACACAGCCACTAGCCGGTGATCTCCGGTGTGATCTTTCTTCGGATTTGCTGGCCGCGAAACTTACCGGTCCCAAAACTCCCTCACGCACACCGATTGCCATGCCCGGACACGCACACACTCGGTCGGCACGTAAGCAGAGTGGTACTTGATTATTGTTATTATGGCCAGTTCATGAAAGAGTCGCCGCCGCCAAGCGCCGCGATCAAGAGGAGGATCATCGTCGTCTGGGGTTGTCTGGCCCAGCAGAGCCACAAAGTCGTCTGAAGATGAGCTTATGAGCCTATGAGTGGCCCATAAGCTGGTGGCATTTTAGCTCGCAGTATGTAGGGGAGTGCGTGTGCATAGGGTTGGCAAAACGGGGCGCTACCCGTTGCCATCGATACCGGTTGAGGTTGGCTAGTGGACCGTGGGTTGACCAGTCAGCGGCGGAGGTGGAGGTGGAGTACTGTTTTACTTTTATTTTCACTCGATATATCCTGACGCCGCCGGCCGGCGATAAGGGCATTGGCGAAGTGTTGCGAAACTCTGTTGACGATCCGGTGGCGAAATGGTTCGTTAGCGAAGCTGACAAACGGCGGAATGGTAAACGGAATTGAAATGTTGACTTTATTGTGAGCATAACCGTTGCAGTTGGGTCACAGTTGGGATAAGGTTAAATTAAATTGAGTTGCATCTTTTTTTTGTGATGATCAATTTCTTTAGTTTTCTCTGGTTTTATTGGGTTTACCAGAAACATAGAAAATTTAAAAAATATATTAGGTTGGCTAAAAAGAAATCGACGTTTTTCACGATAGATGCCTTTAGTGATCGATATCTCGTGAAGTATCGATCGTACAGTTTCAAGTTTAGGCTCGTTTTAAAGCTGATTCCTTACACTTTAAAAAATGCATTCATTGTTTTTTGTTTGTTTCATACGTTTGTGAGTTACAGGGTGTTAACAATGGAGGTCGACGATGAAAAAATTCGGTATATTTTAAAGTTTTTGTCCGATAAAGGCGAAAATTCATGCTAGGCCGCTGAAATTGTGCATGGTGTTTATGGTCTCGATACTTTAAAAGCTAGTAACGTTTAATTTTGGGTTCGTTGACCCGTTTCGGTTATTTTTTATGTTAAAGATGCATCTCGCACAGGCAGACCTGTCATCGAAAATGTCGATAAAATCGCAGAAATAATCAAAGTAGATCGGCATTTTAGTAATCAGAGCATCGGCCAGGAGCTAAAGATCAATCATCGAACAGCTTAAAGTCATTGGCGCAAAGCTGGATTCACAAAGAAGCTCGATGTTTGGGCCCCACCCTATTTACACCAAAAAACATGATGGCTCGACTTGCCATTTGCGAAGTTTTGGCCAAACGGAACAAAAACGACCCATTTCTTTAAATGATTGATACTGGGAATGAGGTATGGCATACATACGACAATACTGTGTAAAAATAATCGTGGTCTAAGGGTGGTAAAACAGATTAACCGGTGGCCAAACCAGGAATAACGGCTAAGAAGGTTCTACGGGGTATATGGCGGGACTTGAAGGGAATTGTTTATCATGAGCAACTTCCGTGTGGCTTAATACTAAATTCAGATTGCTACCGTCATTTACTGTACCGTTCGAAGCTAGCAATTGACGAGAAACGGCCAGAATCGGTCAACAGAAGAGGTTTTGTGTTCCAACAGGACAACGAAATGTTACGCACGTCTTTGGTGGCTCGCCAGAAAATCCAGGAGTTTGGTTGGAAAGTTTTAATGCATCCACCGTATAGTCCAGACCTTGCACTAAGCGATTGACACCTTTTTCGCGCATTACAAAATTTCCTGAGTGATGAAAAACTGAGATCAAAAAAGGATTATGAAAATGGATTTCTCGAGTTTTTCGCCAATAACGAATAATCCTTTTACAAGAAAGACATTATAAGACTACCTTTGAAAAGACAACTAATTTTCCAACAAAATGGTGCATATTTGACGCAAATCGGACCATTGGAAACCTGTTAAATATAGTTCTGAACATCACCCAAAAAACGTCGATTTCTTTTTAGCCAACCTAATATATTCTTATTCACCATCGTGTCTTGAGTATCTAGAGTATCGAAAAGTATAATTTCAGTCAGCAGTATCAAAACATAGATCAAACAGAATCTAAAAATATAGGTTATTTTTTATCTAGTTTAACGAAAGGACTTCAAAAAACAAAAGAAAAAAAACATGAAAAATGTAATTTAGATAAAATATTTTATTTATCATAAAGTTTGTGTTTTGCCATTATCCGGGAAACACAATGGCCGCCTCGGGATCTATGGCAAGAGTCGATTCTGATAAGGTAATTCTCAATGACTTTTTTACCCATTTCGAGTGTTAGCTCGAATGTTATTGTTATTTTTCAAATGCTCCAAAGTTGCAGACTTGTCAGCATAAACACGATCTTTTGCGTAGCACCACAACAAAAAGTCCAACGATGTCGAATCCTTGTATGATCATGATGAATAACTTCTAAGTCCATATCTTCAATTGCAGTCCGAAAAAAACAATTCTGATCATCTGGATGTATCCCTCGGAATTAAAGGTAGTGATCCTCCCTTCTTCGTTTTCAAAAAAATAAGGATCTACGACGCCGCTAGTCCATGATGCGCACCATACAGTCACCTTAGTTTTAATACAATTAGTAGTAAGTATTATAAATACGGCCCGGTCCGTTCTTCTAAGATTAAAAAAAAAAAAATGGATAACCCTGTATATTGTGGGATTTCCAGTCACCTTTGACCAGCCACTCAAATGAGCCATCGTGAGCGACCAGAAAGAATGGCCATAATGGCGCCCGATTCCGCCCGTTTCTGAGAAGGCGATCCATTCATGGGAAAATACCACTTTGCGATGTGTGTTGTTCAGCCTCTAGATGACAAATTATTGCCTTTCGATTCAAATGTTCCAATAGAGGAAGGCGTCTCGGCAGCCGCCGATCGTTCGACGCCTCTAACGGTAGCGGTGGCCAAAACGGTGGGCAATGTGTGCCTTCGACGTTTAGCGATGGAGCCAGAATCAAGTTATCAATTACATTCTGCAGTGCGCGCCACGTAGTGTGCCCGGCACGACACGGAGAAGAAGATGGATCCTACATTGAAACCAGTTTCGGCCGTGAGTTGGCGCTCGGGCGTGAGGCGTACGAGTGAGCCACTAAATGAGGTCCCCGGTGCTGGCCGTGGCGCATCGCAAGAAGCCTCGAACACGCGTTCGAACTCGATCCCCCAGCCAGCCAGGTCTTCGCGCACCACATACTAAGTCGGACCGTAGAGTGACCTTAAGAAATTATGACTCCAAAGTAGGAAGATACGCCGGCAAGAAGAAGGAGAAAAAAACACCGACGAAAAGGATGTCATCTCTGTTCCGACAATGACATTGTTCTGGAGGTTGCTGTTGCTGGCACCCCGACCGGTGGCCGACCGATTGCACCATGGACAACCTCCAAGACGATCGTCATTGTTGTTAACAGCAGACGGCAACTACCGATCTTTGGGGCCGAGGCGCTCCCGGGTCGCCCTTGCCGGGTCGTCGTCGGGTACTCCGTGCAATGTTCGACCGACGCGCCTGGCGAACTCGACCAACTCGGCAATGAAGAAATGATTTATTATCTTCCACATAATTGACACCTTCCGAGGTGTTTGCTGATAAAAAATGATTTCTTTCACGTTACAGCATGCATGTGTGTCGTTTAGAGCATTGTTCTTTGGGTTGTCTACTTTTGGCAGATCGTTGCGGGGCTCCAGGTGAGCTCTTGGTGCGGTACAGCATCTTGCAGTCCGTTCCCCGAATACGGCAGATGGCCCATGAAGCGAAGCATAGAAGAAAGGTCAAAAGTTTCGGCAACTGGATTAACGGCTCCGTCGACCTAGAGGCACAAGACCTGGGCGGGCCTTCAGGAGATAAGACGAGCTAATTATGTCGAATGAGGTGAATGCTACACCCGTGAACCTAAGCTGTCTGCTTCGAATGAAGCTGCACAATGGCGGTTGGTAGGAATGATTCTATTTTTATATCACGCCTCAAATAAGGAAACATATTGTCGATCACATCATAAATATGGTGATGGCCACCTTCGTGATGGATGCTTTTGAGTGTGTTCGAAGAATGCAGGTTTTAAGCGTTTGGCAATCAAATCTTGTGTTTGACAGTCCTGAACCTCTCAGGAATGTATGCCATTGAGCCCTTGAACTTGAACGGCGAACAAACACACGCTGTCTACGTAAAAATGAAGCGAAACATATGGGCAAATTCAAGGTTGGCCCTACCATATCATATCTTATCCATCATACAAATGATGGTTAATGTTGATTATACTTATAAGCGCCACATCGTTTAAGGAAACACCAATCTAACAACAAATCAAGTAAATGTGTATCGTATATGGTGAACTTACAGTGCAGCATGTGATATATTATGAAATAAACATAAATAAAGTCGAAACGAAGGTCCTTCAATTCCACGTACTTAATGTGTTACCCAGTCGACATGGCACGATCTTTCACGAGCCCGGGAAGCTCGCTTGCTGTAACTCATGGGCCACATGGGGATGACATTTCAAAACGGCGTCGGTTGTGATATTTGTTTACTTTGTGTGCTTCCCCGAGCATCCTCTGGAACATTGAGTAAAGGTACGGTCAAATCGGAGCCCATCGTAGCACAAGCTGTGATGGTCAAATGGGATCTTCCTGCTTCAGAACTTCCTACCGAGATGTCGGCTAGATCACGTTAGGATCGATTTCGAAGGGTGCGCCTGCCACGGTAGGTAGCTGTCACGACTGTTTTGAAAAAATACCCAGCCGATCGACTGGATCGGTAATCCTGATCTAGTGCGGCGTTGATTCAAATTGACTTGTAACAAATTATGCTTCCAACACATGAGTGCACCGAGCCGCTATTCGTGACGGAGCGTATCATAACATTAAACGTTTTGTCCGAGGGATTCGATCCGCCATCGGGGATGCTGGGTAGCACGTAGCGCATAAATCAATTTGGATGTCAATAAATTCATGAGCAGTAATTATGCGCACCACGCTGACATTCAACCGTAGCTAATTTACGACTGTTTTGGCATGTTAGAGGAGCAACAGATTAAAGAACCTAACACGTGTTTGAAGCGTCATCAATTTGTTAATGTCGAATCTTCTAGTGTTGGTATGAGTATGCTATGCTGTGAGAGTATGCTGAGTCTGGGGACGATTGTTGGCACCGTTTCGTCTGTTAAGCGGGTTTAAAGTACGATCGATCAGCTCTTTTGCAATAATTAAAACACTCTGTTTCTCACGCAGCTTTCTTGATTTCAACTAGGTTTTGTTTGTAGAACAAACGATTTTCACAAACTGCACTGAAGCGACCTACTTCAGAAGGTTACCGAAGAGTTTTAATAGAATCGAGACCATGCGTAATGCGCCTTTTCGTATGCAATGAAATTGCATACCCTACAGGCGATTATTGTTCGCAGTTGTTGGGCTTCTGCCAAAGGTTCGTCTTTTACGATGGTTGGAGCTTTTACAACCGACACCGGTTTGCGGAACCATTGAAACCCGTTTTCATTCATCTTCACGCATCGCCCGCGGCGCCGTCCGATCCGAAGACACTGGTTCCGTGGTCGTCGTCGTCGACAAGTTCAAGTTCGGGCGTCAGCATCATAAACCCCCGCGGACTGATTAACCGCTCCGGTGGTGGAAGAAGAGGGGCCTTTCGTGTTTACATTACATTACGTTTTTTTCTGTTTATTTCAACCGTTCCATTTAACTTATTTACAGCGTGGGGATTGTTTTTGTTCGTTTTTGTTTTGCGTTTTGCGCAGTGAGTTTCCGTTGGACCAGCCGCGGGCCGGTTTAATGAAATGCAATGATCGTTAGCTAGCGCGCTACGAGCCGGGTCTTCTGGTCTCAATATTGGTAGCCGGACTGCGGGTTGAATGACCCGTTTCCGGAAGGTCTGCCGGGAGCGGATGGGCGAGCACCGGCGGTGGGTCCACCCGAAGGATATCCGGCCGATCCACCCGGGGCGGCCGATCCACCCGCGGAGGGATAGCCGCCCGCACTCGAAGGTCCTCCGCTCGGGTATCCTGCCTGGCCTGCTCCGGCAGGACCTCCACCCGGACGGGCTCCCCCGCCTGGGGCACCGGCTCCGGACGGGTAACCACCCGATCCCGTCACCGAGCCAGGGTAGCCTCCCGCCGGTTTACCAGCTCCCCCCGGATACCCACCCTGTCCACCGGCACCACCGGCGGCTTGCGCAGCGGCCGTGGCTTCGAGCGCCTTGCGGATCTCTTCCGGAATCGGAGGCGGCGTCGGCAGGTGGTCTCCCTGCGGCTGGAAGCCGTTCTCGTCGGCGATGTACGTCACGGTGATGACCTGACCGTCCGGCGCGGTGTACGAGTACGAACCCTGCACACTCTGGATCTCGTTCTCGGAGCCCTTGTTCTTCACTTCGCCCTGTTCCTGCACCTTGATCCCGTTCGCCGTCTCGTAGCTGGTGGATACAAACACGGGTTTAGAGGGAACAGCGGCCAGCAGCGGGATCGGGGTAAATACTTGCCTGTACTTGTAGCTCCCGTCGCCGTTGTTCATGTTCTCGTACGAGATGATCTCGATCGGCGGTTGACTCGGACCGGCCGGAGCTGCGGGAGCGCCCCCGGCAGACCCACCCCCGAATCCAGCCGAGCCGCCCGGAGCACCGAATCCACCGGACGGTGCACCACCACCACCACCGAAGGATGACGCAGGTGCCGCACCTCCGAAGGATGAAGGAGCTCCACCGCCAAATCCACCGCCCGGTGGTCCGTAGGCGGGCGATGGAGGACGCGCTCCGGCCCCGGGAGCGCTCGCTCCCGGTCGGGATGCGGGCCCTCCGAAGCCACCTGCGCCCTGTGGGCCACCGAACCCACCGGCTCCAGGTCCAGAGCCACCGAATCCGGGACCGGCGGCTGGAGGTCCACCGGCGGGTTTACTACCGAATCCACCGCCAGCCGGCGAGGGCGCCGTTAGTCCGGGCCCACCGCCAGAAGATGCGGCCCCCGGTGGGGGCAGGTAGTTGTTGTCTAGCCGCGCGCACGAACACACCGCTACCAGCGACGTCAGCAGGATCTACGAAAGGGGTGAAGCGAAGCGGTAAGGGCCACGAGTGTCGATCGACCGATCTGGATGGTGTTCTGGAGGACAATCGGCCCGCGGTGACCCAGAAAAAGCGAAGAGCTCGGATCGCCAAGTTATCGAGCGAGAGATGGTCACGAAGTTATCATAAAAAGCATAGCGGGCCAAATGAAGCGTGGCCGAAAAAGCCCAAGTCGCGGAGCCAGTCTTTGAATTTGAATGCAAACATTGTGCCGCGTGGCTGAGAAGCGACTCGAAAGATGGCGCACTAAATGGAGAATTGTGTTTCCCAGTGCGCCCAGTTCCCAGACCCGGGCTCACTGGACTCGGTATCCGATCGGAGGCGCTCTCTGAAGCCGCGTTATCGCGGACTAGAATGGAGAATTGGCCCACAATTGCACGGCGCATCGGGGGCTCCCCATTGTGCAACGGCAACGCCACTTGCCGATGACAGTTCGTCCCGACCCGCTGGGCTACATTGTCGCACGGCTGAGCGCATCCACCGAATAGCGATTGAATCC
>NW_026454539.1:0-7656 GCF_943734635.1 Anopheles cruzii | reverse complement strand
TCGGGCAGGCTCTAGGCGGCGACTTCGGCTCAGTGAATTAAATATGTTTTTTTTTTGTTTTAAACACGTTTTTTTTTTTGGTTTTATTATTGGCCTCACCGGAAGAGGCTTTATGCTTCACGTGGGCCGGAACCCCGTTTTATGCAATAACCGATGATGATGATGGCGTTTATTGCCGGCCGGTTTGTCAGCGGGCGCATTGTTTTCGAATTTAAACTTCCCAATTTCTTCCCCGGCGACCCCGGGGACTTGTTGAGGGTTTAACGGAACTTTCGTTCGAAGTGAAGTGCTTGATGAAATATTGTGTTCCTTTATGGTGTTTAGCAAGGCATTTGGCGAACAAATCCGTTTTGTGTAAAACTTTTTGACATAATTCGCTCAGCCGTTACGTCGAAAGTCGTAACTTGGCCGGCTAATAAACTGCTCGCCCATTTCTGCTCGCGATGCATAGCGATCCTTCGGAATCGTAATCGGTGTCGTAAAAAAGAAACCGAGAAGATGTTTCGGCTCCAAACTTGGGCAATAGTTTCGGCACAGTAAAAGTGCGCGATAAACACAGGCAATCCGGCTCGGCTAATTGTGAGCTCCCCATAAAGCCCCGTTTCATGGCCCCGTTTTGATGTACTCGAAATGATTCAAAACCGGGACGCGGATTCGGCGACGATTTCATCTAAATAATGCACGCACGAAATGTCTGTATGTGTGTAAGTGGTGTGATGACCGCGTACTTTGGCAGTGCGACGACTTTACGGACCACGCCGGGAGGTTGGCCACCATTTACCGGATGAGTTCGCAGATTAGTTCGGCCCGGGCCGGAATGTGAGATGTTTTATTTAGCGATGCTTTTATTTCGGTGGCGCGAGATGGCAGGATTCTCGGGGCGGGCGACAAAGGATCCGTCAATCGAGGCACGATTCGTTTATAAACTCTACACAACATCCGCGCTACGCGCACTCCGCGCAACGAGATTTTGGTGTAAATGGTTCGGGTGCTCCGGCAAGCAGAGAGAGAGAGTCCTGCCACACCCCACCTCGGGGGAGTGGCAGGCCAATTTCCAATCAATCTTCAGTCTTCGGGCTGCTTTCGAATGCAGGGTGCCGCCTGCATCGTAAAGAAAAAAGTCCGGAGCCCGATCCTCGGTAATTGTATGGCGGCGAAGGACGGCAGCTAAAACGGTTCGGCTCGGCTCGGTTCGGCTACTCTTTCAATTTTGAGTCTGGCCGCTTCCGGGCGCCTGCTAAGCCTAATTTAGTGTGTCAAACCGGGCCGAACCGAACCGAACGCCAGAAGTCAGCATTCGTGGCATGCGCGCGCGTGGCGTGGAGCGATTTACAAGTCTAATGCTATCGACAGTGGAAAGTCGCCGCTGCCACCGGATCGGCCACCAGGACTACGGTGACCCCCGGGGCGGGGGGCCACAACGGAGCAGTAATCCTGCCCGACTGCCTGCTGCGGCCAGCCGTGCTGATAGCCCTGTGCCGCCTCTTAGAAGACGATTCCCGGCAGGCCTTGGTATTATTTATTCCACTCAAGCGACCGTGTGTGTGTGTGCGTATTTTACGATTATGGGAATTAGAAATAGTAAATTCCCGCCGCTAACCCTTTCCAAACCGGACTGGATGGTGTAACCGGACCGGACGGACGGACGGGGTGGTCAAAACCCCTCCCGTCGAGATCGCGCGACATCCTTCGTGGGCTCGTGGACGGAGGCATTGAGGAGGGCCCAGCCACCCAGTACAGCGCGAGCCCAGGAAACACAACTGATGGGTTCCGAATCCAATCCACAAATTCCCGCCAACACTGGCACCCTATACGTGTCGGAACGATATGTTGCCCCAATGCTCTGAGCGCCCCAGCGGGTCCTTCTTGGGGCTCGTAAGTCGGTTCGTAAGTTCTGCTGGCAGAGTGCATACAGGTTTATGCCGTTCAGTTGCCGGCTTGATCAGTTTTTGTTCTTCCTTGACCTATAGCTGTCTTTATAACTTATTTCTGATGTCCTTTTTAAAAATTTTCCAATCACCAAAAGTTTTCTTTTCTAGTTACTGTATATTTTTCTATAAAAGTGCTTCATTTGAGTTGTTATTTGTCGTATTAAAAAAGGTAAAAACCGCATTGTGTGTTCATCTGTCCAGCATAAATTTATTTATTGCTTTTTTTATTTATTTTATTATTTATACTATTATTTATTATTTGTTTATTATTATTAGAACGGGCTGAGTCGTATCAATCGCCAATTTCAAGTTTTGAACCCAAGTTGATGCACTCGAGGTTCGAACTAACGTCTTCCGCTTAGAAACGGATTAATTGTTACAGTGAGACGGATGATCTAAGCCCACTTGAAATAATCAGGACGAAATAAGGCCGCTTAGCAAGTTTCGGCTTAACAATTTTTAATTTTTGTATTACGGTGTCGCATACACATATAGATCTCCTCTCAATCTCTTATTAATATTGACTTTTCAATTATTCGATTGATTTTACATTTTGCTTTGGCGATTTTTTAAATATTTCAATCAAATTGTAAACTAATTCTTCGTTTATGAATGTTGCAACACTTATGATAACATTTATACGTTTGCTACGATAGTTTGAGGGTTCAATTTGATCGCACTTAAGGGCAAACCGTTCAATCTAATTAAAATAATTCTTATAAACAGTATTGAAAGAAGACTCAAAGTTTAATCATTAAAAAACTATGGTGAACGCAAAATTAAAGAAAATGCGAAAATAAGAAAATTAAGTTAAACAAAAGGAGCAACAAATGAATGAAGAACACAATCACTCACTAAACAAATACAGTTTTTCTTTATATAATCAGAAAGTATTTCTTAACATTAAAATTTATTTACAAAAGCATACGCAAATGGTTCGAAAAAATGTGCTATTTATATCGCATTCGATTAATTTGACTTAGATAAATAAGTAATCCGATCGGATGGAGTTATTAATTCGAAACTCTTTTCAATATCCGCTAACACTCTCTCAAAACTGCTTTTGAGCGTTTTGTTGTGGTACGGCACAAAAACCGAAAGCAGCCCACAAAACCGGCGACGAAACCCACTTTACTAACTAATTTAGAACCATCTGTTACCGAACCGGGCGAAGAATGCCCGACACGTCACATTCCCCCATCGGGTGGAGGGCGCATCGCAGTGTTAGGAACAAATATTTCCTCACGTTTCGCAACCATTCGCACGTTACATTGTTGTGCAACAAACGATGCTCGATGGTCGAGACACACCTTTCGCAATGCATGTGTCCTTAATTTCGGTTACACGCCGCCGCCGTGGTTGTTTCTCGGGCTGTCCTCGGGCCTCGGGATCGACCGAAAATGGCGGGAGCCGGGAACGTGTGCCCGGCCACCGGCCCGCCGGCCTTCGACGTTCGGCTTATGCCATGCCGTGCTCCGGCTGCAGCTTAAAGCACACAACGGCACGGACGTCGTGCCGTCTTTAAGGGCGCTGCTGCTGCTGCAACAGCACCAACCCCCGTGGCCATGTGTCGTGTGAAGAAACAAACAGCGGCGAGAAAACAAAACACGGAACCGCTTTTTTGCATCGCGAAGGACTGTTACACACTGCCATTCGAGGCTGGCCGGTTGTGCATCGAGAGAGAGAGAGCACCCCTCCGCTACCCCGAGCCATGTGTGGCTTTACGTACGAGCGGAATTTATATTTCCGCCCCGAGCTCTTCTTGTTGAGCGGTTTGGCTGCGAGCATGGTTTCTATGCTCCGATGCAAAATCGCCTTCCGTGTGGCGTGTGTTATTCTTTCCATCGTTTTTTTCCTCTCCGTCGCTCTGTGTTTTTTGGCTCCTTTCGGAGGGATTGTTTTGCGCGAGGACCGGTCCCGGTTCTCGGTTGGCCGAAGATTTACGCAGAGCCAAGAATTAGTCGAAACTCCAAAACCGGTGGCTTGTACTGGGTTTGGGCGCTTGTTTGCATAACGCACGGATGCGTAACGAGTTCGCGGATTTTTTTGCCCGAACTAATCGTGTGAGGTATTTGTTTAAGCAAAAAAGGAGATTCCATATTTAAAAAAAAGCGAATGAAATGGAACAAGAAACACGAAACAATAAATTTAAATAATGTTGTTAGCCCACTGCACGTAAAACGGTCCCAAAATTCTAGGAAAGTCCTGCCACTAGCCCTGGCGTTGTTTTCAACCTGGTCAACCGGTTCGTGAGGGCCCGTGTCGTGACACTAACCCGAAATTGCTCCCATTTTTCACGCCTCAACACACCGACCTGGCGCGATCCAGGATGCTATCGCTCAGCTCTCACCGTCCGTCCGTCCGTCCGACCGAGCCGAGCAACTTCAAGGATGGTGCTAATGTTGTGTAAACATGCTCCCGCTAATAGATGTAAGCCATTTCATTTGTCGTTTTTAATTCGCTCCGGAACGGAAGCTCTTCGCCGGGTGCGCCGGCACGGGAGCCCGGACCACAAGCGAAACATAAAAACAATGGGACCGGGAACCGAAAAGAAAATGGTGCGAAACACTACGCCACGAGCCAGGAGCCAGGGGGCCAGGAGCCAAGAAGTGAAGTTTAACAACAACAGAACCGGGCGTAGGGAAAATCAGCACCAGCAGCAACCGCGGACCCGACCCACGGGCTCTCTCTCTCGTACCCGCTCATTATGAAATAATAATAAGTTTTTCCTCTAATTCGTAATGTGTTTCGCCCGGCGCCCTCAATGGGGTGTGAATGGAAAACTTTTCCGTCGGCCAACCGACGAACTCATCGACACTCGTTCGTCGGCCAATACGATGGAAGGCGTCCCGGGGGCGTCCAGATGGCCAGACGGTGCCGTCGACTCGGCAAGGCAATAATAAAAAGATGAGCTGGCCCGTTGTCCGCCCATTTCCTTGTGTTTCCTTCCAAGAAGCCAACTTCTGAGTTAGTGGCAAGAAATCGAGAAAAAAACACATGGAGAGCGCAAAATATCCGGCCATGGGTCCGGAACTCCCCGAATGAATAAAAAGTTTCGCTCGGCGATGCATTAAAAATGCATGTCCACCCGCTCGCGGTTAACCACGGGGCTTCCTGCCCACCGGGGGATCATCAATTTGTCATCTTCCGGTTCATGACAGGTTCCGGCGGTCAACCGCCGTTCCTTCGGGGACGCCGTGGTCGCGATTTTTTTCCGAACAATCCGAACGGGGTACGCCGAAGGAATTTACGAAAAGCTCTCGGTACACGGTCCACGGTTTGCCCACCGCTGGTC
This sequence comes from Anopheles cruzii, assembly GCF_943734635.1. NCBI lineage: Eukaryota > Metazoa > Arthropoda > Insecta > Diptera > Culicidae > Anopheles > Anopheles cruzii. The sequence continues at coordinate 2,430 of NW_026454539.1, read as the reverse complement.
TTGAGTTCCTGGACGCAAAGTTTCACAACACAATCTTTCCCCGGCGGGTTCCGCTCGAGTCAGTTAAGTTTAATTTCAACTCATTTACCTCGTTGCGAGCGAGTGAGCGGGAAAGAGTTGTAAGTGTGTGTGTTTCTGAAAAGTTTACGAAACGTGGCCAAAGTTATCCGCTTCGAAGACGGCGGCGACAGCGTCAACGGTATGGTTTCAACAGTTACAACGTGTAACCATGTTCCGGAGGGGGCGAGCGGTCCCGCCAACTGGTTCGGCGAGAAGAGCTCTGCTCTGTGAAACTGCTAGTTTCGGATTATGTCAACCGGATCGGACGGCCGGCGGGCTGTAGAAGACAGCCCGGAATTGATCTTACCAATTAAGGACTTGACGCGGAAATTTGGAACCGAAACCCAACTTTGAATGGCAACGGTGCCACTTGGCAGGCAGTTTTCCGGCCCGTGGTCGGAGCGATGGCACTGGTATCGTTCGCTGAGGAGCTGCTTTGCGACTGATTGTGGACTACAACAAATGGAAAAAAAAATTTTTTGTTCGAAATTTCTGTGTTTTGTTTGTTGTGTTCTTAAATAAAAAGTGAATCAAGAAAAGGAAGCGAATAGCGAATTTCTTAACATTTCATGTTCACAAAAGAAGTTACAAATCGTGCCGTTTGCCGTGTAGCGGAGATAGTTCCAGCGAAGCGCTGTTCCAGTTAAATTACACTCAACTTCGCCACCTTTTTAGCATTTAAGTGACAATATCTATTACGAAACACGGTTTTCAATCTTTATTCTATTTTTATAGTTTAGTTTAAATTTGGCCTTTTTGTTATTTATCGATTATCAATTCCAGTGAAGCTTGTTTGGAGATTTTTGCGTGTAGGCTACACCATCATCCATTAGCTAATTTTCCCGTCATCAATCCCCGATTGGGAGAGAAAATTGGGTATTTTTTTTTTTTTATATAAATTGCGTTTATTGGGAGTTGATTTCGTAATACATCGAGGTTGATTATTCGAATGGGCTCGGCTAAGGCCTCTCCACATTATTATTGAGAATTATTACACATTATTATTTTCAGGTGTTGTTCGTTAGTGTACCTCAGTGTTTGATTTGTTTTCTTGATATTTTGACAGGGGCCCATTGGACCTGTCTAAGACTTTTTTCCTATGCCTTACATACCTAAGCCTACCTACTGACTAAACTATTTATATTTACATTATTTAAACTACTATCTACAACTACTACTACTTTAAACTACTAATTAACTGTGTCACTGAAGACGGTATTTCAATTCTTTGTTTTTACAGCAAGCGGACCAGTACTTTTTGTTAAGTTTTAGGGTGTGTTGAGATATTTTTTCTATTTTAGCTAGTTTATGTATTTTTTCTGTGCTATGCCATGGAGGCTTATTTAGTATAATTTTTAGGAATTTATTTTGGATTCTTTGTAATCTTTTTTTGTGGGTATTCGCGCTGGTGGCCCATATGGGAGATGCATAAGTGATGGTGGGGCGGATTATAGTTTTGTACAGTAACAGTTTGTTTTTGTTATTTAGTTTCGATCTCCTATTTATTAGGCTGTAGAGTATTTTTAGGTGTTTCTCGCATTTTTCTATTACGTGTTCGAAGTGTGTTTTATAGGTTAATTTCTTGTTTAGGTGAAATCCGAGGTATTTGACTGATTCTTTCCATGGGATGTTTGTTTTGTTTATTTTTGTGTGGCTAGTTGGGAGGCGACGCAGGCAACTTCTTCGTGTAAAGAAAATTGCCTCTGATTTGTCGGCGTTAATTTTGATTTTCCATGTTTTACAATATTTTTCATATTTCCGGAGGCTGTTGTTTAAATTGGTGACTATCGTTTTGGGCATTGTACTTGAGGAGCTTATTGCTAAGTCGTCGGCATATAGAAATTGTGAACATTTTGTGTGTGTTGGAATGTCGGATATGTAAATATTGAAAAGTAGTGGGGAGAGAACACTACCCTGCGGTACCCCTGCATCTGGGGTGTAGATGTTTGAGCAGGAGTTTCCTATGAAAACCTGGTTTTTTTCTATTTTTAAGGAATGATTCTACTAATTTGACGATGTTTTGTGGGTATTTTAGTGTAACCAGTTTGTAAATTAAACCGTCTTGCCAGACAGTGTCGAAGGCTTTCTCGATGTCCAGCAGGACGAGTCCGGTAGATTTTTTGTTATTTCTGTTTGACCGTATATTGTTTGTCAACCTGTGGAGTTGGTGAGTGGTTGACAGTGATTTTTGAAAACCGAATTGGTAGGGTTGGATTATGTGGTTATCGTTTGTGTGTTTGTCTATTCTGTTTGCTATACTTTTTTCCAGAATTTTTCCCAGGCAGCTGAGCAGGCTGATGGGTCTGTAGTTTTCGGGGAGGCTGTGGTCTTTGCCTGGTTTAGGGATTGGAACGATTTTTGCGTGTTTCC
>NW_026454538.1:6262-7768 GCF_943734635.1 Anopheles cruzii | reverse complement strand
TACTGGCAGTGTTTGGCGGAAATTTCAGGACAGTAAAATCATTGCCCCTCCAAAACATCTCGCAACATGCGCCAAACATCTCGATTATATACGTCAGTGAGAAAGAGAAGCCAACAATTGTTTTCTGTTGCTCGCTCTGTCTGCCCGTTGCAGTATATGAAAAAAACACATTGTGCGTATTGTGGCTTCATTGTGACGCGATCGGATTATAAAAAGTATCCTATGTTACCCCCTTGGATCTAAGCTACCTCCACACCAATTTTCAGCCAAATCGGTTCAGCCGTTCTTGAGTTATAAAGGGAATAACAATAACACGGTACTCTTTTATATATATAGAAGATATACTTAGTATATTGTATATACTCACATATTCTGTTAATAGAAAACTTTTATTTCACCTGCACCAGAATCTTGATTGGAACATGAATTCCAAAAAACGCTAGTCGTCCAGGCAAGCAATATTATGCTGTGCCGATAAATTTGCGAAAGTTTGAGATGTTCTACATAGTAAAGTAAATGAGTTGAACTACTTTCAATGTCTATTTTCTGAGATATTTTGTTTATTTATTTATATAATATAAAAATTCGACAATGGGCAACAGAGCCTGGTTATGTTTTTATATAAAAGTCCCGTGTGCTGTTGCTTCTCTTTCTCTTGTTAGTGCCAGTTTATTGAGCTTTTCTGCTTTAACAGGACCCCAAAACGCACGCCAGAATGGCGGCATTGAAGAAAGCCCCGTCCGGGCACTGGAGCCGCTCCGCAACGAGCTCGGCGTTGCATGCGTAATAGTAGCGACAGTTTGTAGGATCCGGGAACAGTCCTGGCCGGACGCAATCGTACGGCACAATGGAACCGGGCGGGAGGTTCGACCAATCGCGCTGGACACACCGGCCCTCTTGGAACATTTCGTTGGCCGGACATCGGTACAGGCGGGGCCGCATCACGCGGTTGCCGTTGACGGTTTCCGCTGCACAGATGTAGTAGATGTTGTTGTTTCCGGGCCAAGCGGCCATCTGCCCTATGGTGCTGCAGTTAAACTGTGGCGACATGCAGATCGGATCGTTCAGCGGGAGCGAGCAGTCCCCGGTAGCAGGCGAGAAAGCAGCTCCACCGCAGTCCATGTTGATGGCCACCGGATTGTTGCCATTTTGGAAGCACATGTGGTACAGGCGACAGTTGAACGGATCCGGGAAGACGCCCGGTGTGTTGCACTCGAAGCTGCCCTCTTGTCCAAGCGGGTTGCAGGATCCGACGCTGGCCGAACAGCCCCCCTCGAACTCGTTGCAGTACAGTCCTTCGTCAGGATTGCACGCCTCGACCCAGAACGTTTCCCAAACGTTGCCCACCTGCACGCATACTGCAACCGTGCTGCAGGTGGCACAAATAAGTCCCGGCGCCTGACGATCGGTGCACGTCGAGGTTTGAAACTTTGTAACCGACAACACGTGGCTTCCACTCGTGGAACCCAGAAGGCACTAGGAAACAAAAGGCAGTGAATTTGGTTA
>NW_026454538.1:0-6162 GCF_943734635.1 Anopheles cruzii | reverse complement strand
CCTTGGACAAAAACATTTATGCTTTCATACTTCGTTCGTAACTTTTCGCTGTAAGTGTATAACATCGCTGTTGGATTACATTATTTTAAGACTTATGATTTTTCGTCTCATGTTAATGCCAGAAACATAGTCATAAATGGCAGATGTTTATGACTTACGTTGGCGTATGGAAAAGACAGGATTGGGTTGAATCAGAGCTATAAAATAATATCTGGAAAATCTTATAAAAATTTAAAGTGCAAAAAGAAAAAAAATATGTCAACGCTTGATATCATACGAATAACGAAAAAAGGCAAATACTTGATTTTTGTTAAAAGTAAATTTGAACATTCATAGCTAGCTAATATTTGGAAAGAATTCACGTGTACTTAATCACCTTGGACCGTGGTTTTTCATTGTTGACTTGAATGACGTTGACGTTTAAGCGCTCAAATGTATTTAGAGAACATACTGTTGAAGTAATTGGAGCTTGAAGACTTAAATTACTTTATACATTCACTTTTATTGTTTTTAACAAAAAACCTGTGTTTTCGTACTGAATTTAAGAATGTCATATCAGCAAAAACAAGTTGGTAAGAAAATAAAAAATTTCCAATTAGAAATCAAAAATTAAATTCAGGTTAGTTCAACTTATTTCACAATAAAATGATTAAAATCTTGATTTTTTTTTCAGCTCCCTGAAAGAAATACCAAAAAGCTATTTAAACAAGCTGCCTTGTTTAAGCTACCCGGAAGTAAAAACATTTGAAACATTTGAATCTCAAGGAAATGTTATGCATTAAGCACATACGATTTCGTCGTTCCGCATGTACCGTGCAAATAAACTGAACCAACGATCCATTCATTGTTTAACGTACTTTTTGATCATGAGATGGATGATCGGTACTATAAAAGAATTAGTCTTTCAAGGTACAGTATTCGAGTTCAAGCTCTTTCCTGAATAAGAAACCACCATACAACATGAAAGTCACACTAGCTCTCGTCCTGCTGGGCCTTCTAGCTGCCGTCGCCATCGCTCACGCAGCTCCTCAACCGGAAGATGCCGCAGCTACCGCCGACACCGATGATGATTCTGAGGCAGCCTTTCATGCACAGATTTCTGACTTAGTCGTTAGCATGAAGGAGAGGAAAATTGACTGGGAAGAAGTTAAACACGCCGCAATTGCAGTTCTTAATATGATGAATGGATATGAATGGATTTGAAGGCAATTTGAAGATGTGAATAAAACTGTAATGGCAAAAAAGTTCTACCATAAATAAAATATATCCGAATAAGTCTCTGTACAAGTTAGAGACATCTTTACTATATTGACTACAACACTTCTCACTGCCAGCTATTGCAGCTAAGACATAAAAAATAGCATAAACACTACGTAGTTTTTATGACTACATTCACAAATAACAATGAACAAAATGTTCACGATCTACCTTTGGTTCCTACCAGTTCGTCAACATTTCAAAGACAGTCCAGTTAACGCCCAAACAATCAGTATCTCGTGTACTGAACATGCTAAACAAACAACTGTCGAAGTTGTGGCTGAACAAACCTGGTATCAAGTTCAAGTTCTCTCTTACACAAGCCAACATGAAAGTCACACTTGCACTCGTTCTACTGGGCCTTCTTGCTGCTGTAACTTACACTTACTCTGCTCCTACTCCCAACGCCGATGAAGTCTTTACCCATGATATCTTTGAAGTACTTATAATGAAGTGAAACATTACTTGAATTTTTTTTAAGATCATGGGATCATGTGTTATGGAACTTCAGGCCAACCATGGAATGAAAACCTTCATCGAAGAGTTGGAGGTTTGTTGTTCGCTTGCAAGTTATTTTTTATTTAAATTGTTCGTAATTTATTGTTTATTACTTGTAATTGAGTTGAAAATATTTAGTTCAATTACCCAGGATAAAAAAATATGAAGTTTATTGTTAAAAAACCATTGTTCAATAGATTACATCACTTTTTGAAAGTATAATAATAGTATAGTATAGTATAGTCATAATAATAGTGTAGTAATATTAAACTATCGCTCATTAGCTTTGGACAAAAACATTTATGCTTTCATACTTCGTTCGTAATTTTTCTCTGTAAGTGTATAACATGTTAAAGATTTGTTGTTTAAATAAATAAATAATGAATGTGAGGGCATCAACAATTTTACCGTTTATTCAATATATAAAGAATCGTTTCCATTTTACTGGTAATATGATTTGTGGCCTTCTGTATTGTTCATTCAGATTTCGTTTTTCCAAAAATTTTCATTAGAAGATTTATCTGTTAGGCGGAACACTCGCCACTAAATTATGTTCAATCGAACCGTCGAATTCTAATTTCTTAAACACAACTGAACGATTTGAAGATTTGATTTCTTTGCCTAAAGTAACTCTTCTTCGTCGCATTGTTTGTACGATAATTGTTTATCCATCCATCTAAAAAAAAAGCTTAAATTACATTGTACTATTACCACAATTTTACTTTCGTATTTTTAATGGTCGGAAAACGAACATACACAAGGTGGTTACTTTTGCGTTGTCATTTATTGTTTCGATTATGTCAGTATAATGGGAATTGGTTTTATAATTATTGGTGGCCAAATTTTAATAGGCTTGATGAGTAAGGAGTTTGCTCTTCCGTTTCCTGTTCCACTTCCTTCTGCAGTTTGTGCACGAGCCTGGGTGGTGGCGATCACGGCCAATAGTCCGAGCAGGACAAGGAGTAATGAAAACTTCATGTTTCCAAGCGTAGTGCTAAGTTCCACTCGATCACAATAATTCTGTCCGATTGGATGCAGAGGGTTTTTATAGTCAATCGGACCAACGTCTTGCAGTTTGCATGATTGTTCAGCTTAGATTCGTATTAGGTTGTAATTGAACTAAAAAAACGTCATAAACATGTACCTTAAACATATACAGTGTAGCCTGAAGTATTCTCCATTTGCTGACAGTTTTGCAAGATGTTTCTTATTATTTTTATTTAACCCTAGAAAAAGACTTTTCTTGTTAGCTTAATTTAATTTCAGAATATCGGAACAACAAAGAGAAAAACATTAAATTGTCAGTGATTAATTCGATATTTTTCGTAGAAAGCTTGAGGTGCTGACTTTTGCTCTGACTACAAACATGCCGATCAACTTTGATTATTTCTATGATTTTATCGACATTTTCAATGACGGGTATGCCTGGGCGAGGTGCATCTTTAAAATAAAAAATAACTCAAACGAGTGAACGAAAACGAAATTTCACCTACTTAGCTGTTAGAGATTCGAAACCATAAACACGATGCACAAATTCAGCGTCCTAGCTTGAATTTTCGCTTTTATCAAAGAAAAACTGTAAAATGTATCGAATTTTCTCTTCGTTGACTTTCATTGTCAAGTTGTTAAGTTAAGTTGCCCGTTGTCTGTTTTTTGAGAAAAAAAAAATACATAAATAAATTACATTGTGCTATTACCACAATTCTACTTTCATAGATTTATTGGTCGGAAAATGAACATACACAAGGTGGTTACTTTTGCGATGTCACTTATGGTTTCGATAGTCCCGGTCGATTGACAATTGGGTTTATAATGATTGGAGGCAAAATGTTAACAGGCATGGTGTAAGTATGGAATATGAACGCTCTTCCGTTTCCTGCTCCACTTCCTTCTGCAGTTTGTGCACGAGCCTGGGTGGTGGCGATCACGGCGAAGAGTCCTAGCAGGACAAGGAGTAATGAAAACTTCATGTTGCCAAGCGTAGTGCTAAGTTCCACTCGATCTCAATAATGTTGTCTGATTGGATGCAGAGGGTTTTTATAGTTAACCGGACCAACGGCTTTGCAGTTTGCATGATTGTTCAGCTTAGATTGGTGTTACTTTGTAGTTGAACTTAAATGACGCCATAAACATGTACCTTAAACATAGACAGCGTAGCTGAGTGTAGCCTGAAGTATTCTCCATTTGCTGACATATTTGCAAGACGTTTCTTATTTATTTTTTTCAACCTTGGAAGAAGACTTTTCTTGTTAGCTCAATTTGATTTCGAAATATCGGAACAATTGGAATCGGAATTGGATAGAAAGTTTGAGATGCTGACTTTGTTTAAAATGTTTGGTTTGTAAACATTAATATGAACATTTTTTATGAAAATACATGTTTTTTCTTGAATTGTTTTTAATATTCACTCACCTTTAAATTTTGAGTTCTGCACATTTTGAGAAGCTTTTCATTGCAGCGTTGAGCATAAGTATATATTTTCTTTATTCGGTTAAATTTTTGCAATTGCTTTTCAGTAATGTTAGAACGTAGAACAATGGTGCTAAAAGAGATTCTAAAAAAATTCTAAGATCGTTCTAAAAGATTCTTTTACTCGTATTGTTTTACTATTTAAAAAAGTATTAATAATAAAACCCTAAAAAGAGGAAAACGTTTAATCGCCTGTAGAATATGCAATCCGTGCATCACGCAAGTTAATAAGCAAATTCTACTTCAAAATTATGTTCACCTTATGAGACTAGGGATAGATTTTTATTCTTGTTGAAAGCACTGTATTTCATATACGATTCGGTTTCCAAACGGTTGACTTGCATTAAGGATCTCACTGTTCTAAGTTAATACTATCAAGACAGCAACTTATCACTAATCGTTGGTGGCTTTGGAAATATTGGAACATGGATTATCACTGTAATTTCTCTCTTTCCGTTTCCGGTGTATCATTTATTTCTCAATGAAAATTCTATCAAAATTTCACTAACTTTAGCAGCAAGAAAATAATAACGCAATGATTTTACTTTTGTTTGTCAATTTATTTTTTGAATAGTAACGCCTCAGGAATTGGCTTTATCGTCATTAGAATTGGTGGCCCAACTTCAATAGGCCAGCCGAACTTTATTAATAAGTCGTTCCTTCTTCCACTTGCTGCTCCAGTTCCATCAGCATTATTAGTTTGTGGACGAGCTTGGGTGATGGTGCTCACCACGAAGAGTCCCAACAGGACAAATATTAATGAAAACTTCATTCCAGCTAGTCTTGTGCTAAGTTCAACTTGAATTCGATTATTCTGACTGAGAGAAAAAAACGAAGTTTTATAGTCGTCCTCCGAAAAGTGTGTTTGGTAATTTTGTTTCTATTTAGTTGGCTTGTATGGGTGTTCGATTGCAATAAAACGTCTTAAACGGTACCAGACTGTGTAAATTGGAATGTTGTTCTCCATTTGTTGACTCTTTTTTATGAATACGCTTTTTATATGCTTGATCAACAGTATAAAAAGTGATCAAATGTTCATATATGGATTTAACTTTGTTGGGTTGTTGAAAGTTTGTGTGAGTTGTTGAATTTGTACGACATAATATTGATTGTATCTCAAAAATCCAACAATGAAATTTTGACTGACAATATATAATTTTTCATTTCCTTCGAACTCTTTTAAATCATTGATCATTTGTTTACTTTGGATGCTTATTGTGATACTTTGATTTTGTTATGTTTTCGTAGCCTAGTTGATAGAGCAGTCGATAACGCTCGTCGCTGTTTATTTCCGATACCGGCGTGACAGGGGGGTGGCGCGGGACCAACAACCCCACCTGTAAAAACGAACCGTTACAGAGAGCATCAGTGATTAACAGCGTCTCTGATGCAGGCTAAGACCGCTCAGCGGTTGTCTCCGAAAAAGAAGAAGAAGAAGATGTTTTCGTACGCATTTCAAAAATGTTAACAACGACTATAAATAGTAACATTTTTCCTTCACTGTAAATAATCATATCAATCTACTAATTAAATTAGTGGCTTTTTTTCTGATGCACTAGTTAAGATTAACCATCGAAAATTGTTACATTATAAAGATATACAATTCATCTACTACGTCTGCAGATCATCGCCTGCAGAATGTGAATCCCATCAAGTGCACACGTCGATAACCAAAATTTACGTGAGTTAAGTAATATGTTCTTGGTACGATGCTTGAATTCTATGCGTTCTATGCTATATGGCTTTTAGATTAAAAGGAGGTTGGTGGACCATGGGCATGGAGAAATAAACTGAATCCGCTCCAGTTTGTGGTCCGTTAACTCGGGACATTCGAGGAAGCGTTCGAAATAATTTAAATCTAACGTATTCCTTTTGTGTTGTTTGTTGTGTCATGATGATGATGATAAGTCCCACCTCTTACCCCTGCATAGGTTTGAG
>NW_026454537.1:0-7683 GCF_943734635.1 Anopheles cruzii | reverse complement strand
CTGTGCTTTCGACTGTTGATTGGATTCTTAAGCACTTTCGGTCCGGTTTGGTCCGGTTCGGTGCGCACCACGGTCGTGAGTGCGTTGCCTTTTTTTCGCGTGTCTCCCGAAATTGTTGGAGTAGCGAGAGAAATTGATTTCATTATCCCATTCCGAGGCTCGGAAGTGAATCTGGTCCACAGGTAGCGGAGTCACGAAGTGGTGAATCCACTGTTTAAGCATTCTCCGGAAATGGAGTGGACCTTCAACGGTGGCGTCCGTTCGAATACGATCCTAATTGATTGTAACAAAGTTTGGCAGTGCGAACGGTGGCGACACAGCCCCAGGCATCGGCCTCGGCAGATCACGAGTCTGATCGAAATGAGTGCCGAATTAAGAGGGCAGCGTGTTGTCATTGGCGTTAAATAGATTAAATACTGATTCATAATGTATGTGCCATCGGTGTGAAATATCAGGAACAGGAACCTGAGTTCGGTTCTTTCTTGGATTCTATAAGATCCATTCATAGCTTGAAGCAAGTATCAGAAACTCCATAGAAATGTTTAAATATATTCTTCTAGATGGAGCGGAAAATGGCGCAAACGTTTTTAGTGAAGAAACATACACCTTTAGGGCAACTTTAAGTATTCCATCAATTTATGCGACCATTCGTTCGGGTAGCTTTAGTCTTCGGCCCCATTTATCTATCATATTTCGTTCCGCTGAATCGTAAAAGAGGTCGTAATTCGCCTTCATCCACTCCTGCATCCCTCAGGGTACGGGTGCGCCAATCCACCGGCCCCGTAACCAGCACCGGCAGCGTGTATCCGGTGGGACCAGATAGACAAACAGTTGATGAAATTCAATCGATCTCCACCACCTCTAATGGGAACGCCGCCTTGGCGCGGGGTGACTGGTGTGACATGATCTCTTGGCAGCGAACTTCTCCTTCGCCGAAGGAGTGTGCCGGCAGTGACTTCGAGAAAATCATCGTTGCGGTGGAACGGGAACATTCCCCGATCCGGGCGACTGTCGGCGAAGGCTCATTTGAATGCGTGGCTTTTCTCGGAACCACACGGTGACTCTCCCCATGCATTGGTCTGCCTATCAGCTGGATGCCCAGACAGGATGACTCCAGAGCAGCACATGGCATCCACCGTACGGTGCAAGATGCTTGCACGTCAGCCTGAAGATGGTTCAATGATTAATTTAGGCCTCGAGTGAAATCATGTCATTCGTAGGCAGCTCAGCGTAGCTTCTGAATACCTTGCGGGATTCATTTACGATACACCACCGCGTGCATTCACAGTCGAACGGGTTTGGCAAAATATCCAATTTCCCGGCAAGCCCTCTTACGCCCATCACACCTTCGCTTCGCCGAGTTCGCAACCAGGTGGAAGCTCGGTCTGTCTATTGGATGTGCTCGGCTCGTGAATTTACTTAGCCAAGAGGCGACAGCAGAATCTATCCATTTCCCACAAGAGCAAATAAATCCCTCTCCGGGTGCACCAGGAATCAGCAAATGTTGACGCTCCAACTGAAAGGAACAGGCGTTGGAGCCACGGGACACGACCCTTCCTTTGTCGTACCGTTCGATAGGCTCTAGCCAAAATAACAGCTGACTAACGACTACGGTTTGGCATTGGCCGGCGATGGAGAAGCATCAGCTGTCGCACCCGACCTACGCAGCTTCAGCTGACACTAGACGAGTGCTATGCGTAGGCTGAACGAGCTGGAATGAGCAGTTAAATTGAAAAAACAAAAAATTCCCTCTTGAAATGCAATCTTTTCGAGTGCTGTGTCTACAGGGGAGGCAATGAAGGTCTTCTGTTTAATTACAACATGAAAGAGTGTAATTAAATTGCCACCCTGTGATGGTGTTTGGTGCTAAATGGTATGCTCTGTATGCTTTGCCATCACAACTTTGAACTTCACGGCATTGATGCACGAGCGTGGGTTGCGTAAATGTCACGCGTTCCGTTGGCATAAGTGGTGGCGCTTATGTAAACCTGCTTCGGGAGATCGATGCATGGAAAAAAATATATTTCAAGTAGCTAATCCAAACATTGGTTCGCTGTACAATATACTGAAACGAGGGGTGCTTCCAATCCAATCGCTAGACACGCTGAAAACATGTAAGCAATTTCAATTCGGATGGATTTCAATCTGAAGGAAGTCTTGAGGACTACACAATACAAACTCTCAATTGGGACACGCACTTTGCAATTTAAGGTTGTCGAGAAATTTGTCGACGAATGGTTTTCGAAGAAATAAAATAAGGTTTTATTGGGAAGCGATCCACAATCTGTCTGAGCGGTGAGCAAAATGGGTACCATCAAAAGGGGGCTCGGATAAGCATATCTTCTCTTGAAAATTATGAGTTTTCCACACCTGGTAGGTGCCGTACTAAAACTTAATATTGAAAGCAGCGTAATTTAATATTTTTTATGGCTAACAAGCAAGCAAATGGCATGTCTTTTCATCGGTGTTGCCTTTTACTCTCTTGATAAATAACCATTTCAAACACTGATATGTTTTTCAATAATTTCCACAGAAAGTTCCGGGTAAAGTTTGGGCATTAAACTTTCGACGGCTCAAAAAAATGAACATTAAAAGATGCCTTGTGTGTTCTGCCAATCCGTTGAGGAGGTGTTTGCCTTAATTTAAACCGTAATAGACAGCATAGAGTATGGCTGTGGTAAAACTTTTATTTAGTTATTGTATGGTGAGGAACTATGTTGATAAATCGTAGCCCACGTTCGGTGGATGTATTAGTATTGGACATTTCACATTCAAAACCTTTCCACCACTATTAAACAAGAGGCCTTTGGCAGAGAAACGACCGAGACAAAGATTCAGTGGGAAAAGTTCAGGCGCTGGGCACGCCTGCGGAGACGATCCTTAAAGCCTGCCATAAGTCCCGAGTGGGCCAGGAAAACCCTAACTAACCGTCGTTACTGGCCCTGACACAAACAGGAAATGAGTTCGGTGTTTTGCCGGCGTTCCCTATTTTCGGGATCGTTCTCTGGTGGTTTTCGGTCCGGCACAGTCCGGCAAGTTGGCTTCTTCCCGAGCGAGACAATCACGCACCGTTTAGCCAGTCCATTTACCGGCGAGTGTTTTCATAAATCGTGCATACTAATCACTTACATCGGTGTATCGCGCCGATGTCAGGCCGTGTAATTGCAATGGTCACCTCTTCACCGCCCGGTGGCCACACCGCAAATTGAATCCATTTGCGGTGCATAATGCCGTGATAAATGTCTCGGTGTTGGTAGGTGGCTCGGAGGGTTCGCTTTTTCTTGCTGAAATTATGCACATTCCCCGACGCGTGATTTATGCGCTGAGCGAGTTACTAATGTTGCAGTTAATCGTCGTCGGAATCGCCACCCCATCATCGGTGCCCATGGTGCGGTGTGCCGGGATGGAAAGGCGATTTATGCCTCGGGGTGACAAAAACCCCGCAGCCGCTGGTAATGAAGCGAACGGCACCACGAATGAATGAGTTCGCTTTTCCGGTTCCGGTAGCCTGCGCTGCGGCTGTGTTTGCTGTTGTCCTTCCGCATTTCGATTGTTGGCCGCGCGCCACCACGTCGTGTAATTCCGTGTCCTGCGACTGCTTCCGGCCTCGGCTAGTGCACACTACAAAAACCAATTTGTCGTCCCGATCAGGCGCTTCGGTGTTGGTGGGTAAATTTCCTTTCCCAGTTCCTGCCGACACGAAGGGACCACGGATCGACGCCAGTGTTTACTTTCGGAAGCTCAGTGAACGTCATTTTTCTTCATCAATTTGCTTTCGCCTTCTTGAGCATGCTGCAGCTGTCCTGGCACGTCCTGTGAGTGGGAACTCCTTTGCCGGTGGCGTCCAGATTGAACTTCCGATTCTTTCAGCACGCCATTGGGTAAGCCATTGGCTGGCAGGAGAAGTCGGGGCCTCCTTTAGCCCGCCCTTGGGTTGTAGTATGAATATTTTACACCCCAACATGACCTGATACTGATTTGTACGTTGCGTTCGGGTGGCTGAAGTTGCGTGATGATGGGCCGTTTAGACCCGGGTTACTCCCATGGCTGGCTCATTGTAAACGTCACTCAATGACACTCCGCTCTAGGGTCGAAAAAAGTCCTGACCGACTCGCCCACGAAGCAACGGACACTTCATAACACAGCGGCCACTGCGACGCTGCATTGGTTGTTGATGGTTTTATTATTTAACGATTCGGGACGGGACGAATCGGTTAGCGCTCCCCCAGGAGCCGATAACTAAGCTTTGTGCCGGCACGCCTTAAGCCCCCGCAGTGGCCAACGGGTCATGGCATTTGTCTGTGTAGACTCGCAAGCATCCGGCCGGGCGTCTTCCGGGAGGCCAGGGATTTAACCGTCCGCCCGTAGCGCTCGCAAACAAGCCACCGTCAGCTATCCGCTGTTCTGGCCATTGTTGTCGTGTCCTTTCCGGGGTCCTTTCGCTCGGCACACAATTTCACTTTAAGAGCCCGGACTCGGAGCACACACACGAGGTGCACGGGGTTGGTCGCATTGATTCGATCGGATCGCGGCGCTCGAAGGATAATATTTATTTTATTGAATCAAATCGTAAAATCAATAATGGGGCGGACGAGGTGGTGGCGCCTCGAGCGTAAAGCCCGAGCTCGGCCAGAGCTGTGCCGAAGTCGAGTCGAAACGAAGGAAAAAGGATCCCCGGCGAACGCTGCGGCCGAAGCACGTGGCGGATAAGCCGGCGCCGCCTGGCTGCCTGTGTTTCACCGAAGGACTGAATGTTGGCCCTTGTCCACACTACAGAATAAATATGCTGGTGCCTCTGCCGGTTCCCGGCAGCATTGGCAGCGCCATCAGTTTACTGTCGATGTTTAAGCATTATACCCAACTTAAGCAAACTTGTGTACCATTCGAATGTTCCGATTGTGTTTGTGAATCGACTGGCCGCCTGGAGCTTTCCTTGGCCCACCATATGACATAAGGACGAAGGTGCTGAAGATGTTGAATAACACCGCAACAGTAGCCAATACATTCTACGTCGGTAGGAAGCTCGCCGGCGGGCTCTTTGTGTTATCGTTTCTCGGTCGACTGTTGTCTCCGAAAGTGTCCTTCGGGCGACCGAAACATGGCTGGGTGGATGGAGTGGCTCACCATAAATAAGTGGGTAAGCATTTTTTCGCATTCCTGCGCCATACTATGATGGCTTCGCTTCCCCCCTAGCGCCGATAGGCGTGGGAAAAGTGAAGGTAAACTTCAAAGCCCAGCCTAAGCCTGGGCACCAAGTAGGCGGCGCTTGGGGGCCTACTGTTCCCAAAAAGCTAATTTAGGATCGTTTTTGTTGCGTTCGCAGCTATAAATTTAGACTACGCGTTGTCCCACGGCTGTTTTGGGAAGTTTTTTGATCCGACTGAGATTTGTAGCCCAAGTGACAGAGGAGAATGCGAGCCAATAGATAACCGTTTTCGTGCTCCACTTTTTCTGTCTCCAGGCGCGATTTATGAAACGACGTTGCCATGTATAGGTGAGCGAAAACGTCAGTGTAAGAGTGTAAGTCTTGGTGCTGAAACATATATGGTGCTACTTTTATTGCATTCACCGCTTTTTCAGTTAGTGCTAATCTTCAAAAGAAAGCTGTTAAAATTTTATGATATTCTACTCCTAAGTTTGTGAGTTATTGTGGGAAGAGCGACACTACTTTTGTTATTTTGTAAACAGTGTGTCTCAAAAGTGGACGTTCAATTGAATTATCAATACCAGAAAACATGAAACAAATCAACAAAATCGTTATAATATTCGAAAAGTAAAGTTTCGTGAGTTAGCTGACATTGTAAGGATATCAAAAGAACATGTCGGGTTTAGTTTGCATGAGCATTTGACTATGAGAAAGCTCTGTTCAAAATTGGTTCTGTGTTTGCTCACTGTTGAACAAAAACAAGAACTTGTTCCTAGCAGTGTTTGGTGTGTTTTAAATCGAGGCAAAAGGTAAATCCTTTTAGAAAAGTTGTATTGAACTGTTATAGCGGCGCTGGAATGATTGTGAAGCTCTTGATGGAGGTTACGATGAATAATTGCGATGGCAATTTGAAACAAAAACAAGGCGTTTTCTTTCATAGCCCAGGCACTTTTTAGCCCACGTGTTAGAATGTCTTAAATGAATCTTAAATTCGGAAAAATTCGTGAAATTTTAAATTCGACAAAAATTTGCTACAGGTTTAAAGTACGCTGTGGAGTTATATTCTTATTTCACTCATACAGTTTACAGGAAACTGATCAATAGTCTTCACTAAACTCGAAGCTTCAATCACAAATTCGCACATAGCTTCAATCATACATACACTATACAAATCGTTATAAAAGACATAAAATGCATAATTTATGATTGCATTTCGGTGCTGAACATTTTGAAACGAACTTCCAAAACGGTTGAATAATTTAATGTGCAGTGTTGCCTGCAACATCTAACCACATTAACAAACGAACCGCACAGCGAGTCACTTTCATGATGTATGCATGAATCTTTCCCATCATGCAGGACCTGATCATGTCACGTGTCGCATTCCACGCTATGGGAACACTTCAGCATCCCCACAGAGACGCCTGTCACGGGATAATGAGATTGCTGAGAAGCGTTTGCCGCAGCAACGACTAATGCCTGCCTCCAGTGCACTGTCGCGCACTGGCCGCACAGTAAATTCTAAGTGAAATTCATTGCATCTATGGCGGACCATTTCTGCAAAGTGATATGCCGTCCAACGGCTTTGGGATGGCCATTGCACATCGCAGGCCAGGATAGCCAAGCGCAGCGAGCGCTTGACGCATGAAGCCAACGATCGCAAACAATCGAGAAATCATCAGCAGAAACGATGCGATAAACCATTTTGTCCGGTTTTAATAAGCATCTTGGAATCGCAGTCTCCAACTGGCCAAGTTACGGCCCCTCCAGTCTGGAAGACGAGCTTCGTTCCAACGTTAAAAGAAGCATCTGGCCGTCGTCTCGAGGTTACTGGGGCTTGGCACTTTTGGCCGTTTGGGCGTGCGCTACTCGCCAGCCGGAAGGACATCCGGAGAAAGAGCAACCATTCTTTGGAGCCAGAAGCAACTGGTGCGTATGATGATGTTGCACCCGGACACGGAATGGGATGGTTTGATTAGATTTAGTTCGTCCTCTGGCAGTGTGCCCGAGGCGGCACATGAGTCACCGTGGTCGTCTTCTCTCCAACGCCACAACCGGGATGTTTTGATGGACGTTTCTCTGGCGCATCCCTTGGTTGACGTCCGGAGCCAACAGAGAGCGAGCCTTAGATGTGTGGTCGTGGGACTTGTTATGATCTGGTGCACCGCACGGTTTCATACATAAGCTACGACCAAGTCCAAAAGGAGCATGCAAAAGTAATAGAAGGATAGAATCCGCTTACAATTGAAGAAATGCGGTCGATTTTGAACGGTTTGGATTATAGTTGGTAAGGATAACTGGGTAAGGGTAGTGAGGAGGGAGAGATAAGCCGGAGGATACAAACAGCCAACCGGACATATTTCTCAATATTACCCATACTAAAGTCAAAGATAGTACACAGACAGGGCAAACTAAGGCTGTACAAAACAATAATCCGCCCTGTCCTGTGTTATGGTTCAGAGAATTGGGTCCTAACCCAGTCCCAAGAAGACAAAATTAATGCCTTTGAGAGAAAGATCCTCAGAAGGATACTAGGC
>NW_026454536.1:0-7688 GCF_943734635.1 Anopheles cruzii | reverse complement strand
AGTTGAGTTTAACACACAAACTTTCTGTGTAGCTGAATAATTTCTTCACTTTTCAACTTGTTTCTCAAGGTTTTTTTTATTATTGGTATAGAAATTCGTATTTATTCGTTGTTTTGTTATTAAACATTGTTTCCTGAAACGAGTTATGCTCTAATTTATCCAAAATCCTGTGCGTGGTGCAAATAAATAAATAAATAAGTAGATAAATAGAGTAAATAACTTTAACCGCGGTTTCGACAACTCTACTGGTTCAGCAGTTCGTTGCCAACGTGCAGTACTGCGACTCGGCACAGTAGATCAAGTTGGGCGGGCAGGCCATCTTCAGTTTGGTGAACTTCTTCTCACTTTTCCGATGGCAGACGTAGTAGTTAATCCGATCGTTCGGATCCGGCATGCGACCCTCCAGACGACAGCGCGCCACCTTCACCGGTGCCCTCGTCGTCGTCGTCGTCGTTGTGGCCGACGCTACTCTCCTCTTGGCCGCCAGGGAGCTCGACTTACGGCGATGGACCTTGGCAGGAGGCCGGGCCTGTGGTTGAGCTACCGTTGCCACTGCCTGTTGGCTATTGCCGTTGGAAGGTCCCATCACCTTCAGTGCCTGCCGACGAATCAGTTCGACGTACTTTTGCGCTTTACGCAGAAGCTCCTTTTCGGCGGGCTGCTCCTTGATGCGTTTCCGGTGCGCCTGGGGTTTCTGGCGTCTCACCGACACTTGACGCTTCGGGCCCGACGTCGCCGTTTGGCACGGTTTGTACGACACCGAATCGCAGAGCCGCGTGTTCTTGTTGAATGCCGTATTGGCCGGGCAGGTGAACGTTTGGAACGCGCCGTTGTGCGGATTGCAGACGTAGTACCGGAAGCAATCGGTCCTGTTTGGTTGCCGGCTGCCGAGGGAGCACGTGAGCAGCGTGATGCGTGTGTCGCCCGGATTGGCCCTCAGCAGGGGCAGTATGCGGTCCTTGTACTCCTCGTAGTCCAACGTGCGCTCGTCGTCGAGGGCGAACAGTTTGCGCTTCAGATGTGACGTCGGCTCATCGTCGGTTTCTTCTGGTGGAGCCACCTCATCGTTGTACTCGTCGGAAAAGGCCGAAATCGGAGCGTCGTCTTCTTCGTCCTCGTCTTCGTCTTCGGTGCTGTCGAGGGCATCGTTTTCGTCGGACAAGCTCGGATCGGACAGGTCGTTCCGATCGAATGAAGCGGCCGGCCCGTGATGGGGCGGACCGTAGCGAATTTGCTGCTGACTTCCTGCATAGCCGTACACCGGCCCTGGCTCTGGTTGGTACTGGCCGTGATAGTAATCTGGAGGGCCATTCAGCGGAGCTCCAGCCTGTGGGGAGAATATGCTGGGATACCTTCCGCCGTGTGGCTGCTGGACCCCGGTGTAGTAAGGGTTGTAGCCGGAGTTCACCACTTGGTAGCCACTTGGAGCAGTCACGTACGGGGGGAAAGATTGGAACGGCAAGATTCTATGTCCGAACGCGTCATACAGTACGGGGGGACGCTGTTGGATGGCGGTGGTGGACACATTAGCCGGAAATTGGCTGTTACCATCGTACATGGTGAAGTAGTTGTTGTGAGGCAGATTGTTGAAACTAGCACCGGTCGGTGAAGCTGCCGCATTAGTATTGGTTGGATGAGGCCTTGCCGTTGGCCCCGGGACGGCACCGACAGGGTACGGTATGTAAATGGGGGTCACTATTGGTTTCTGCTCAACGCTCGGTTTAAGGGCAGCGGACTCTTTCTGGTTGGAGATTATCTGTTGCGAAATGCTCAGCACATTTCGTATGAGATCCTCTGACACTAAGCCTCCGGTGTGCTTCTGGCTCGAACTTGGACCTGGGTCGGTTTTCGGTGGTTTCGGTTTATCGACCTCCCTCAATGAGCTCGAATGATCTTCAGTCTTCTTTGTACCCACTGCTGACAGATACTTGCGTTGCTTCAGATTATTCGCGATCCAGGTTTTCTGTTGTTCGATGAATCTCTTCAGCTGCTCCGACAGTTGCAGTTCAGTCAGAGTCTCATTCTTGTCCTGATTGGCTGTCACATCGTTTGGCGTTTGCGTGCTCAAAGCAGAAGGTTGTTGGAGTACGTCCTGGCGTGCTATCGTACTAGTTTGCGCAGGAGCACTTTCTGTCTCGGATTCATACGACAACGTGTCCAGACTCCCATCACCACTGTACTCCGGTTCACTGGAAAAGATTGGATGATCTTCAATATCATCTGCCGATGCACGGGATTCGGAGTCGAGCTCACTGTCGACACCGTAAACGTTCTCCTCGCTCCGGTCGCGATCGTTCTCCGCCGACAGGTCACACTCCCAGTCGCTGTCTGAAGAAATGGCAAGAAATGCCGCATTAGTAACTTCGGTTCTAAATCTCACTTTCTAACGACTTTGACCGTAATGAAATGATTTGCACGGCCGAGCTTTCACTCGTCCGTAAAATAGTTTTGTACCGTATGCGGGAAGTACAATGGAATTCCAGGAGTGAGTTCTGATGTTTCTGTCACGATTCATTAACACTCGACTACAAGACGCGCGCCCAACACTTGAACTATGTGGAGCATCTATAGACAGCAACCCGGTGCAAGGAAAATTTCTCTTATTGATTCACACTATTGTGAAACTAGGTCCGGATCAGTAGGTCACCCGGAGCCTCGTCAAAGACAAGCCACACGGGTGTACACGGTATTTTGTATTCTTTTTTTGGCGAAGAATCGCATTCTCATCAAATGTGTTTGGTTCGGTCCAAAATTGAAGTCTGGGACATCACACTGTATTCCTTTGAAAGAACTGGTCACAGATACAGATCTCTGCTGCTGCAGTCACTGTTGGCCACCTTCCGAGATTCTCGCGTGTTCTGAACTCACCGGGAACGACGCAGGTGCCCATGGGCTGCTGATACACAAGTCCCTGCTGGCATTGGACCGTGGTCCAAACGTGGTCCCCCGTGGAAAGTTTGTCGCAGCGCAAGTACTGATCGCACCGCGACGTATGAGGTCGCGTAGGTTCCGGACAGTACTGAGCGGACATCAGGGCTAGCCGCGAGAAGAAGAACCCCAATAGCAGCACCGGCGAAAACACTTTTCCCATTTTTCACAGTATCCTCAGAGGTACACAGTGTTTCGCTTGTCTCACTGTCATCCGATTTCAACAAAGTCCACCGATGCCAAATGGAACTCTCCGCACCCCTAAGAAGCACTATGTCCTTCGCGTTTTGTAGTAGAAACCCGACTGGGAAAGGTAATCTCGGAAAGGTCGACTCTCTCCCTGGGGTGGCATTACGGGCGCATGGAGCTGCGATTGCCAACCACCAACAGGAACCAATCCCCGTGGCGTCTCCGTCTCACGAAGAGCCTTATTTGCTTTGCCTTTTAGCATTCGTCGGTGATCTGATTTTCAGCAGCAGTATCGGCAGTGTGTCCCGGACGCTGGCGCCCGGGTGGCAAATTTGACAAGTGCGCGCTGACGATAAGTCGTGAAGGAAATCTTGACGGATGACGTAGAACTTTCACAAGGTTTGGATGGGATGGACGAGCCACATGCAGTCCCACATGGGCGACGAATCGAAAGCAGCCGCCAACCCTCCCCCCAAAGGGTGGTGCACACGATAATAGTGAAATCGAAAGCACGGCTTGAATTCTGATAAATGTTTAACATGTTTTTTGGGGATTTTTTTTTTGTTTGTGTTCTAAAAGTCACATACACTTTCTATTTCACGCCCCTGTGCTTTGCAAAAAGTTCGAGTAGACGGAGTTTCTTGGTTGGGTGTGATTTTATGTAACGGTTTCCCGTTCAAAGCTCTTTTTCAGGTTTCATGTTGGCAATTGGGAAGTGTACGCTAGAAGCGCCAGAAGCGCTTTGTATATTGTGTGTACCATTTCATCGTTCCGATTCTGGTCGTTTTGTACTTTTGTTTGCTTCTTTGATATATTTTAGGTTTAGTTTTCCTTTTTTGTCATGCTGTTTTGTTCTTTGACTTGTTTTTCGTAGTTTATTGTGTGTGTATGTTACATTCTTAGTTTTATCTCATGCTTCTTATTTCATTCATTTGGTTTTAGTTTGTTTTTTTGTAGTGATTGTGTTTTGTTGAATGTTTCGAACTTCTGTCCCCGTCGGGGTCTAGTCGTCGGCCAGCGGCGGGTGGTGTTTAATGTAACGCATGCTCACATTTTATCTGCACTCAGTCAAACAGGATGAACCCCAGTGAGCTAGTTGTGTGCCCCTTCAGCATGGCTTCAAGCGTTTATCCAATTCAACGAGGCCGCGCTGCACAAACTGCTCCACTGTAATTACTACCTCTGGCACTACTTCCGCTACTACTGCTACTACTACTACTACTAGCGCTACCATCATCACTACTACCATCACCTCCCAACAACCTACTACCATAGTGTGCACGCCCTGCCGATGATCGTGTCCTGCTGGTGACAGGTTTGTACCTCGTAGTTCGTAGTCTAGTTCTAATGCGTGTTGCGTATGTGTGTGTGTGTGTGTGCGCGTAGGGTTTGTAGCATTTGCAAGTCGCTGGGCAGAAGCTGCTCGTTGAATAGTGCTTTTACAAAAATAATAATATATTGAATACTAATTTTAGTTGCTTGTTGCAAATGCATCTCTCTCACCATACTCTGCTAACAATTGCTGTGACGCGAACTCTAGTGTTCGTTCGTTCGACTTTCGTTCTAAGTTTTGCCAACAATTCGATGTTTTTCTTGTTTCTAGACATTGTTCTCCATCACGGCTCCGGTTGTTTGGAAGCATCTTACGGGCACTTTCGTTATCACATTTGCTGCGTGTTTCGGTTTTATGTGTTTGCTAGTAGTCTTGTTTTTCGGCCGGTTATGAACGTATTTTTTTCTCTCTCTCTCTCTTTTCACATTTTTACTTTCCTTTTTTTCGCCATCGAAACGCCGTGACAGCGTGTTGACATGGTTTGTACGGCGCCGCGTTGGTGTCATAAAGGGACGTGACATGTCCACCGATGGCCGATTGGACACGACCGGGGCGTGCGACGAAAGTGAGCTAACTTCCTAATCTGTCGTTCTGGGCCAAAAAAATTTGACGCCTTTCGACTGGTCGTGAGCGTGATGTGAAAATGATCCGTCGTCGTGGTCGGCCGTGGCTGTGGGTTGTGTGTGGGTCACATGGCCGGGCTCTGGTCGACTGCTAGGATTCGACGGTCAGCAGCAGCCGCAGGCTGCGGGGTGCTAAATTGACCTAACGAAGTATACGACAGGCAGAATCGAATGTGTCATTCGCGGTGCGATCCCGATTCGTGTGATATGCAACGCGTTTCGCGTTCGACAATCAAATGTTGTTTAGTTGCGACTTTTGTTTTATTTGTTTTATATTTTCAAATAATATTTTATTTTTAACCGGCGCCACGGCGCTAACTCGTCACACGGGGCGGGTCTCGATAGTGGACCGTCGTTTGGCACGTGTTGCCGGCCCCGGGGGAGAGTGAAGGAAAAGTTTTCTCATTTTATCGTGTTTCGACACCGGAGGAGAGGCACACGTAATTGATTGATTGATATGTCACGATAGTGACACTGGCCCGATGCCCGGTTGCTAAACCGTTTAGCTGTGTGACGTTAGATAAGAGTGGACTTTGCTGTTTGATTGTATTACAATTAGATAAAGCTGCATTAAGGATCGCCGGAATTTAAAGGAACTCTGTCGGCAAGGTACAGGCCATGGTTTCGTTAAATTCTACTCTTCTCGGCACACACACAACCTTGTGGCTCCATTTTCCGCCATCATTTTCCCGGAATGTGACCAACAAAAAATTCCAAATTTCCAGATAACGTTGACTAATAACGTCGGTTCTTTTCCGAGGGAAAAGCGTCACACCGCAGCCTGCGCGGACGGGCCCCTGATGGACATGGAAAAACGGTTAAATTTCGTTATCGCTATCGTTATCGTCCATAACGCGGACGCTGGAGCTGACTGTGGACACTTTTCGCTCTCTCCCTCTCCGTTCTCTCCTGGCCCTGGGCCCCTCTCTCTAGCTCAACACAAAATGTGCGCCATTTGCATTTTATCGTCTTGCCACACACAACCACACCTTAATCGTCTCTGCATAGTTTGGCGGCGAAGACAGATTCGGGTCTGCAACGGATCGGATCGTGTGGTCCACGACAAAAAAGCACGCCGGCTGGCTGCCTGCGGGCGACCCGATCTGAGCCGGGCCGGGTTTTGCGAGGATTTTCTTTTCCGTCCACCAAATGCTGTGAAACCCAAACTTTGCTTTGACCAAATCCTGGTCTAGGATTTTGCTATCGCGCATTCAGTGACGATTATGCTGACGCCGCAGCGGCAGCAGGTTGGGGACGGTGGTTGGTGGGTTGTGGATGGATTGGTTGGTGTCCAGGAACGAGACCGAATTTCTTCAATTTTTTATTCTCCTTCGCAGGTGACCTTTTTGGATTTTTTTTCCCCGCCCATGGTGAGGAACATTCTTCCGTTCGTTAATCTTTCCAACCCACGGTTGTAAGTTTTTTTTCCTCTCAGAGTCTTCCCAATAGAGGTTGGTGGTTTGTTTTGGTTTCCCGTCGTCCTACGTGCGGGGTCCGATTTCCCCACGGGTTTAGGGTAAGGATTTATCCGTTTGGCAAAGGGTGCGCCTCGTGCGGTCGCAAAAGGTCGGCGCTACCGAGAGCGCAAACAATCAAGATATGACACCTTTCGACGAAACGCAAAAAGAAACGAGCGTTTCAAATGCGGTTTTGTGCGGAGAAAGAGTTCTTCACGACCTGCGACCAGTTTTAGGTGGAACCGAGAACGGAGAAGACCGTGCTCCGGAACATTGCTCTCTCTCTCCCTGTCTATTCCGAGCATACGGTTTTTTCTTTACTTAGCGGTCCGGAAAACCGTCAGGCTGCGCGGATGCTGCGCTTTCCCAAGATCCCTAAACGAGATGAGGACTCGTTTGCGGCGGGGTGGTTACCTAGCACCGGCGTGTGCGCGTGAGCAAACAACCGTTGGAAGATTAGAATTCGTTGAAATTATCCTTTTTTTTTCCTCGTTTGGTCGCTCGTTTCTGGCTCATCAACCACGACCATCGCGTTATTGCGCGCCCGTGGGCTGAGAGAAACCAATTTTTTAGCGCATTAAAATGCAAACGCAGACCGCTGATGGGTGTTTCGTTTATGGCTGCAAAATGTTCTTCGCCTGTGGCCGCTTTGTGGGGGACGTAATTTGAAGTAAAAATTATCTGACGCGGCGGATCGTGTCAACCGGACGTCATTTTTGCTGGAACTGGGATCCAACGTTGGTGCCTTCGTTGGAACCCGTTGGAACCATCGAGAGAGAGGGTAACAACAGTTCTTTGTGACGTCAACAGGACCTCCTTCGGGTTTTTCGGTAATTTATCAATAGTTTCTTAGAGGTGCTCACAGGACGATGGATAATTACTCACGCATGTGCGTGTCGCACACGCAACCAAACCCTTGTCAATGGTTAAAAGAAGTTCGATAAATCATGTGCCACGCGTCACGCTACGCTTCGCGGTGAGCCGAGGAAAGTCACAGTCCATTTGAAGGGATGAGCCCCAGGTTTTTTCCAGCGCCAGGGTTTTCCCGATGCCCAGGGAGCTTACTACTATTTTAGTTCGCACTCGCTCGCTTTGTGTGTGCGCTGAGCCGTAATGGAAATGCCATCGAAACGTCCAAATGCTGCGATATCAAAGCCC
>NW_026454535.1:0-7697 GCF_943734635.1 Anopheles cruzii | reverse complement strand
GTTTGTTTACTCCACGCTTGGCCGCGCATTATCAAGATCGAAACGCAGGAGCACGCCCAAAACACCAATTGCCTTACAGGCATATTTTGGCAAGACAGCGAAGCGTATACGCCTTAAAATAAGATTCTATTACCATTTGATGAATACTTTACGTGTGAGGTAATTGACAAAAGGTACTCATTTCTACATTATATTGTTTGTTGTTAGGTATTCTATTTGAATATAACGTATCACGACAGGGGTTTTACTATTTGCGTACAACCTAACTTAGTAAAATAATGTGGAAGGAACTTTGGAGCTCTACGGATCGTCCTTCGTGTCGTGTCACTGGCCAGTAGGCTGAAAAGGGAAATGAAGGGTCAAAATTAATTCTCTTACACTCAATCGGGAGCGCTGTGTTACGCTTACCGCCCCGAAGGTGTGCCTTTTAACGTGGCACGAAAGATGGTCCGAACGCATAAACGCCTGCTGACAGATATGGCACACAAACTTGCGCTCGCCGGTATGCTTCCGACGGTGCCGGGACAGCTCGAACGATCGCGCAAAAACCTGTTCGCAGTTTTCCCACGGACAGCGGAACGGTAGCGCTCCCTCGTGCAGCAATTCGTGCGCCTTCAGATGACTCTGGCGGAAGTACGTCTTTTCGCAGCCTTCGTACGAACAGTGAAAGTTGCGCGGTCGATTCGAAGGATCCACAGCGCCATGGCCCGCACGGCTCGATTCCTTGTTTCTGCATCGCAAAAGTGATTGCTGTTTCGCTGGGGTTGGCTCAATCTCCGACATAAACTGTCGGCATTGTTCGTGTGGCATGTTGTGTCGACGCAGGTGCTGCTGAAGGTGATCACGCCGGTAAAACGTAAAACTGCACCACCGGCATTCGAATTTTCGCTTACAGGTGTGCGACAGCAGGTGGCGATTCAACACTTCTGCACGCGCGAATCGCATATCACACGAGGGCCAGTGGCATGCGAAGAGCAACTCTCCGGTGTGCTTCCGCAGGTGCACCTTGAGGTGGGAAGACTTTATGTACGTGTGCCGGCATCCGGGCCACTGGCAGGCGTAGTTCCGTGTTCGTAAGGAGGATACTTTCTGTTCGTTCGGTGTGCCTAAAGTGTCTAGTTGTTCGGCTCCGAGCTCGTCTTCGTTTTCCAACAGCAAGCGGTCATCCTCAACCGCCTGTTCTTCGGAACCGCACAAAAAATCATTCACGTCAATGAATTCTTCCTCTAGGGTTTCTTCATAGCACCATTCGTCCCCCTCATCGTCCTTCGTTTCGTATAACAACTCCATGTGCTCGTTTTCCAGCAGAAACTGTAGTCCGCTTCGTTCGCTTGGTAGGTTGTCCACCGGCGGGGAGTCGCATAACCGCACCGGTGGAACATTGGAGTGGAACTTTTCGTGCGCCTTTAGGTGTCCTTCGTTCAGGTACTGCTTTTTACATCCAGGTTGTGAACAAGCATAAATCTGAACCGTTCGGCCAGCCGGAGTACCGTCGACGGAGGTTTGCAACAAATACTGGAGCACCGTAACACTGGAGGAAGCAGACGACGACGACGCTGCGAGTTGGCCGGTGCTTTCCATCGCTCAATGGGTTACGATTTGCAAGTGTAAATAGACATTATTTATTGTGATAAATAATCAAAATACTACCATTTTCACCAATTCGAGTACGTAGATTTTTAGCCAATGTTTGTAAACAGTAGTGCGGACTGTAGATTTGACAGTTGACGTGCCTGCCATTTGACAGTGGCAACGATCCCTTCGGGAATGAATACCCGTACAAGAAATTTGTTTGAGACCGTTGTTTGACCGAGCTTGTCTAGACTTTCGACTTGCCGTAAATCTGTTTGTAAAACGAATCGTCGTACATCAAATTGATTTTTCAGCTCTGTTTTAGCTTATCAACTTTGGGCTTGCGTCAACCGTCTGACAGAACAAATCAGTCAACAAATCGGCACGGTTTTCGCCACATAAGAAGTACTAGGTGTGTGCGTTGAGAAACGAACTTTTTTAAGACGGACAAAAATGTTTATAAAATTTTTATGCAAATTTCTATTTAATTCGAAGTATGTGCAATCGCTAGCTATACATTTCTCCTATCTCTCTGCTTAACACTAGATATACCACACCAGTCATTTTGACTGGTCGGGCAGTTTGAATGGCAAATTTCCACTACATGTAATTTTTTTTTCCCCAAATGATGTTATGACTTTTAATAGCTCTAAGCATAGAATACATTTCACAAATAAACTTTTTTTTATATATGTTGGAAAAAAAAATTTTTTTTTTTTTTGAGATTTATACCATGACCAGTCAAAATGACTGGTCCCTTATTCCATGAACAAATTTAGGCCAAAAAGGGCAATTGTTGCTCAGAATATGATTGGGCAGTAGATTGGGCACTCCAGACCATTGATGTGTGCAATTATTTTGGAATATATACGAATTTGTACAGAGTTAGAAGCCTCTAGAGTTTTGGGGAAAAAGTGGAAAATTACGCAAGCAAAATTGAAGGCATTCTTATGTAGTTC
The DNA here is from genome assembly GCF_943734635.1 of Anopheles cruzii. Taxonomy (NCBI): domain Eukaryota; kingdom Metazoa; phylum Arthropoda; class Insecta; order Diptera; family Culicidae; genus Anopheles; species Anopheles cruzii. The sequence continues at coordinate 5,166 of NW_026454535.1, read as the reverse complement.
GGCAACGTAGTAGATAACGTTCTTATGTAGAAATTGTGTCCAACAAAGTGATAAAAATTAAATGTTTTCTGTTGTATAAAAATGTATACAAATCCATTTATCGTTTACAGTTAACATTACTAAACTTGTTTTAATTTTTTTATAGACTTTTTTTAACACTTGAAGTCATAAAAAGCAATTTTTCACATGACCAGTCATTTTGACTGGTCTGGTATAAATAGGTATATTGAAAACGGTGGTATATCTAGTGTTAATCATGGAGTCCCAGACGAAAGAATTCTTCGACTTTTTAAGTAAACTAATTAGTCATTCCATTTCGACTTCCTCGTAGAAAAACGAAGGGCTGCTCAACCAATACGTGTCGCATCGATGAAAATGAATGATATTCGGAAAGAGCCAAGTCTGGTGAATAACGCGGGAGGGATAGCAACTCCTATCCAAGTGATTTGATAGTATGCTGAAACATTTTTGCTTTTTTGGGCGCCTAGTGCTTGATTCCACGGGCCACCAGGCGCCCCCATCGAAACCCACTAGAATTGCATTTTGGTCATTTTTCGATCAATGCATGGTTCAAATAGGGCATTTGTTATCAGTAGCGATCGGAATTAACGTTTGCATAAGGTTTTAGGAGCTTGTGAAACACCACACCTTTCTGTCCCATCAGAAACTCCATTTTTTGGAGTCCTTCGGCGCTTTTTTTTGTTAAGTCAAAATCGCCATTTTGAAGTTTTTAAAACCACTTAAAGCACTGCGATCTACCAAATACAAGTCCCGACAAGCATTTGGTGCGATTCCGAAGCAGTTTTCTTCAACAGAGGCAGAAAAATAATAATCCCCGCAAACCGTCATTTTCAGGCACAAAAGTTTAACCCTTTCAAAGATGGATTGCAAACCGAAATATTTTTTTCTTCGACCTGAAATCGATTACCTGATGTCAAAACAAGGTAATGATGAATGAACCGCTAAACTGGGAAGTCCCAATCGGCAGGTACAGCCATCTTTTTAAAAGTTCGTTTCTCAACGCACACACCTAGTAACTGGGGTTGATATTTTAAGGCCATACCATGGCGAGTTCCTGACGGGTATCTAATTATCCTAATCGTATTCGTCTGATGGCATTACAAGTTGGTTTGCATAATAGATTGTTCTGGAGCATAAAAGAAAAGCATGACTTATAAAGCAGCCTTTTATCAAAATTGAAACTATCAATCAAAAGACCCCCTCAGGACAGGACATCAAAGCTGGTCCATTACGTCAACGAATCCATCAGCCCACTCAATAATTACCAGATGGTACTGTGGCCATATGACCATCGACACTTACGCAGGATACGTCGGATTTATTTATATCGTGATAGCAAGATGTGTGTCGCCTCTCTTTCTCACGCTCTCCCGTGTTGCTGCTCACCAACTCTACTGTTCTATGTGATGACTAACGTAACGTGTTTTCCCGCGAGACACTGGCGGCCACCGGACGGGGCAGGAAACCCCTAACTTCCTGCCACGTAATGTGGCAGACACCGTTTTCCTCGCGGTAACAAGCGTGCTCCGGATTCGTGTGGGAGAACGGAGAGCGATTCAAGCGGACCACGTTGCATTTTCTCGGACATGAGAGAGAGGAAGAGAGTTTTCCACTTACACAACTCACTTGGTTGGCTAGGAAAATGACACACGAAAGAAAATTCGGTTCAGTTTCTCTCAGGCAGCACCGCCAACTGGGCGCTCTAGTAGTGGCCAGCTCAGCGCTACTGTTGAAAGTGGAAAAGTGAAAAGCAGCAAAAAAACGGAGGAACAGTTTTAAGTTTCCCTAGCAACACCCATTGCAGGGACATTTTGTTTGGTTTTTCCTCCCCTGTGGCCAATCGGGGTCACAGTTTTTCGTTATCATCTGCTGGCTGGCTTTCTTCTCCCAATCGAATCGTCGCCTCTGCACCGTATGGTGTTTGCGTCTCCATTTTCGCAGTGAAAAACCGTGCGCCAAGGAACGTTGTGGAGCTCTTCGGTATCGATTAGCCAGCAGCAGCCGTTCCACGGGGCCAGTCCTCCTGGTAACGCGTTTAAAAGAGAAACATTAGAACCGTGGTCCGTCCGACCGATGGTGGGCAGACAAAGCATAGTTGTAAAGTAAAGGCAAGCCCAGCAAAACGTTTCTGCACACGTTGCCCAGTTAAGGAAATGGTGTCAGCTAAGATGGTCGAGCCGTTGATAGTGATTCTGGTTTATTTAAATTGTGATTTAATATTTTACGTTAAAAATATCAATAAACATTAAAGTGTTTGGGGGTCGCCCGTTTCGAAAGCCTCTCTCTTTCTTGCCCGAACCTATTTTGTGTTTTCTGTGTGGAGTCGATTAACTTGAACCATAAACTGTCAGTGCGGACGATCGGCACTCAGACTCGGCCAACCAACGATCAAATTTCCTTACCCCGACCCAAGATACCATAGATACAAGGTAAGTCGAAAACTACTAAATCCCAATTTAGATACCCGCTCAAGGACGATCGATCCAATCGGTATCGGTATGGTCCATTTTCCGCTCGTTGGCTCAAACCCCAGCTGGACCCAGAAGTCATTCACCTTCTACAGCGGTGCCGCGGAAAGTGGCGATGCTTTCGTCGTATTTATCGATCGGAATGCAGTCGTCGTACGTCACCGGGCGGTCCGATGTCGGGCCGGATGTGTCTCCTTGCTAACGACACAGCCATGCTTACGTTTTGTGTCCCTGGGATTGCGGTTCCTTGCCAACACACAGTGCACGGCATTTACGTCGACTGGGGAACAAGTCGCAATTGTTGGTCATGTATTTTTAAACCGAAAATTGTAGAGTACAGCTGAAATGGCTGGCGGAAAAGGGAATTATGCAAACGAACGGAGCCGTACATAAAAAGAATCGGGCCAAGGATAGGTGATTATGGACCTGGGAATAGAATTGTTTAATCGATGGGGAATTGTTTGAACAACCTTGACTAGTACTGTAAACTATTTAAAGCGCGTTCAACAGCGAGTTCAACATTGACAGCGAGTATTGAATCATTTGAGATTTATTGTGTTGCCTTCTAGGTTTAGACAGTTAATGAGTTACATTACCGAACCCTTTACCTAATATCTGTCATGGTTGATTGTGTTCCGTCATTGACCGCTGCTCGGCTATTGTACCGTCGAGAGCCACGTTTGGTTCCAATTGTTCGTACCGGTCGGATCGAAACCCTTCACCAGCGGGAATCGCCGTTTTGACCAGCCCTCAATCGAGGCTAGGGCGCGATTGTGGTCCACATGAAACGTAGCCAGCGCTGGCATACTCCAGCCGGAGGAGTCCAGCGTCGTCAGGCGATTATTCGATAGGTCGAGCTCCTGGAGCGAATCGAACGAAACGCCCCCGTCCGTGGTGAAGCTTTCCAATCGATTGTGACCCAATAACAAGCGCCGTAAAGTGGTGGCCCTTGCGAGGCGATCGAGCCTAAAGTGTTGCAGCAGGTTGTGTTTTATGTCGAGCTTCCGAAGCACCGTCAACCGCTCGACGCCCGGTGGCAGCTCGCGGAGGCGATTCCGGGGCACCGAAAGCTCCCCCAAACGGCAATCATTCTCACCGCCAACGAATGGACCAATCTGGAGCGTCTCGAGTCCAACGTTGTCCAGCGCCAGGCGGACGATGTTGTTCGGCAGTAGGCTGAACTCGGTGCGAAGGTTCTGGTTGTCCGAGTTACTGTTTACCATGAATAGCACGGTGTTTGTTTGGTTAAACCGTAACATACGCTGAATGTCGGCTTGGGTCGCATTGGCTGATTCGTGGAACTTTTGGACATTGGCCGCCGCTGGTCTGTACCCTTCGGCCCAACATTGCCACGACTGATCGCTTTCCTGCAGGCGGTTGCATTCGTAGTGGAACAGTTGGGACGCCCCCTTGGGCGTTCCTCGGACGCCAGCCCCTAAGGTGCCAACGGCACCACCGATCAGGAGGCTGCTGATAAGACGAACACATAAACGGATCACGGACATCTGAGTGTGACACTGCGGGATTGGGGAAAAATACTCACAGCCAAAGTGTCAAGACTGTCATCGCCGGTACGGATGCGGTTTGTTCAAGCGATTAGCGACCACTACTCGCCAATGCCAGCCCGTGGCACTTATCAAGTGCTTGCCTAGTTCTGGCAATTGCGGCCCCTCACAGGAGAAGCCAGTGCGGTCCATTCGGTAAGTGTTTGGAAAACAGGAAAAAAAGCAATCCAACCAATCTGGGCGATTATCAACCCAACGCGGTTATGGAGGGAAGAGAACATCCACAGATGTTTCGTAATCCGGATGTGTAGTTGTGTTTGTCTACATGACCAACATCCAGACGTGCTAACAAGCGATCACGCGTATTGGAGCAGATGACTCATGATATTGGAACCCTACTTATAATGTTGTGTTGCGCAATTTGGCACACACATGGTGGGCGATGTTTAATTATGACGTTCCCCTCAGATCGTCGGAGAAGTCCTACGCCAATTGATTACCTCAAATCGACAATTTCGCCCAATAGTTTGCTGGGTTGTCAAGCCAAGTTGACAATACGGTTATCGGTCCTGCGTATAACAAAAAGTCGTAAACAAGTCTTGATTATCATGAAATTTGTTTATCACCTGTCGGCGGGTGCGTGCTATGCCGCGACAACGTTGGTGATGTGTTTTGATGAGGCGATTATGGGACCGAACGCCATCATTATCACCTCGTCCCGTTAGCGGTGACGTCCGCAAAGTGACGCGCGACAGGTTTGCGAGCCTCTTTATTTGCAGCGAATGGAAAGTTTTGCTATTTACAGGGTGGGCAGAAAATTCCGGATTCGTCCAGATACCGCTCACCCGGGGCAAAGGCCGACGGAGCATGACCGGCGCTGCTTTTGCCAAATTCGATTTCCTGTACACACATCGGAGCCGTAGACACGCGAGCGAAACCTCCGTTGTAGCACAACATTTTAATCCTTTTCGTGCCGGAGTTTCGTTTGTAAATAACTATATACGGTTAGTGCTGGGTTTATCGAGCTAGGTACAAGCAACACCCCACCACCGACCAAACTTCCGCCTCTCTCTCCCTCTGTGTGCTGCAATTTCCGCCATGTAAATAAACAACTGCCACGAGCAGTTGAACCGTCCAGAACCCTGCACCACCCGAAAAACAACCCATCCTTT
>NW_026454534.1:0-7704 GCF_943734635.1 Anopheles cruzii | reverse complement strand
GTTTGGTTGGGATTTCAATTTTCCCAAAACCGTCCACTAAGGACCCCTCTGAGGGGGGGGGGGGGGGGGGGCTGGGAGCTTTAAACATTGTTTTAAATTAATCGTCGGTCCCCTTGGAATGGGCGGGCACGAGAATGGACGGTGAAAAAAGTGGGGCTGAAGTAGAAAGGGCTGCAGCACCGACGTTCGCTGTTGACAGCGTCTCCCTCTCTCTCTCTCTGGCAATGGTGAGGAAAATGGCGCACCAAACGTCGCTAATCGCGGGTAATTATCGGGAAATCATCACTTTCAATTCGCTATCCCTGCCGGCGAAGCATCAGGGAAAAGTTTTCCCCATGCCGAACGCACCCATGGGACGACAAGTCAGAACTTTATTCCCGGGCCGCGCCGATTAGACACCAGGCCGGTGGCAACAGCGATGGGCAGTGCCTTAAATTGTAGTCGTTAAATGGTGCCGCTTTCGCCACCGCCATCGGTTGGATTCTGCCGTGCTTTATGTGCCGACCGCCGTTAAGGCTACCGTTGGCCGAGTCGCGCTCCATTCGTTTTCATTAAACACATTTCCGTGACACGTACTTTGCATTCGCCGATGGCCGGCGAATTCGGGGACTCATTGTCGTATCGCCACAACACCCCACAACAAAATGGCTTCCAATGGCGGTGTGGTGACAGCATAATGGCCACCCGAAGGGCCACCGAAATAAAGGCTCATTATAAAATAGTAAAACACACCGCACGACAAACGGAAGCCACGGTCGGGGCGAAAACAATCCACAACTTTGGTCACCGGACTCCGCTCCTTTCTAATGTCCGCTTCAGCGGCAAATGGCCGAAAGTAGAGCATGGTGACTGCCTGTTTGCCTGTCCCGTCGCCCGTCAACCAGCACGCTCCGACAGCTTCGACAAAGCGAGCGGCTCAAAGGAACAAGGAAAACCTCAAAAGGAGACGCCCGGTAGCCCGACCACTACCCGTTAATCGTTTTGGGCCAGCTCGAATTAAACTACTTCCCGACCACAGCGTGGACCAATTAAAGCGTCAACTTCACGAAAACAAGGACGAAAAAGAAGCTTGATTACTGACCCAATTTGGGCCCAAACGGCACGAGATAGAGAGACACCCTTCACCGACACCGGTGAAGAAGTTGCCTGAAGCCAATTATGCGACTTCGAACATGAGAAAAGGACGCGTGCCCCGACCTGGGGACGGGCCCCTTTTTTTATTCGCTACCAAATTAGCAAAAGGCACCGACAAAGATGTTGAGCCCCGAAAACCGCAAAGAGACTGCTGCAGGACGGTGATGGTGATTGACAAATATTTACTCGTTAATTGTCTGCGGTCCGGGGCTCGGTTTACGGGTCTTCGGGTTTCGGGTGAAAAGTGAATGTAGAATGGGCTCAAAATAGCACACCAACCTGTGTTAATTTACAAAATCGTTCCGTTCTTCTGTACATAACCGTGTCGGGCAAACATCATTACCAAAACCTAGACCCAAATGCGAATGGGGAGGTAGTCCTAAAAATACAACGCCACGGTAAGTGTGCCAAATGCTCTTGCAAATACGAGAATAATGTTCACTTATCGCGTCAAACCATCAAACCAGGGCAAAGGGAGGTCAAGACAAGGGCTGAAGATGCTGTATAAGGCAGGACAATCAGAATAGCTAACATATGCGGTTCCCAAAAGAGTCATAAACAGGATTTTCTGAGGTTTCACTTACCGACGGTCGAACATCTCTCCAACGTTTCGAACATCTCTCCATCGGGCGAGGTTCTAAGAGGATTGCAATCTTTCGGCACAATATTGGTGCTACCCAGAATGTTGCACCTACTGAGGCACCTTTCCACAATGGCAAAGGCCCATAAGGTGTGTGTTTTGCAATAAAATACAGCAACCGTAGTCGTAGGCACTCTTCAAGATTTACTTATCGATTAATTAAACTTGAAGTAATGGTTTATAGGCTTTTATGGACACTCTTCTTAGAAACAGCCAGCCAAAAAATTTAATTGCTTTTGCTTTAATAAATTTTTTGCTGCCTAATTGCCACGTTCGCGTTCCTGATATCTTCATTTTTCATTCATTCATGTTTTATTAAGTAAGACTGGTACATCTTCATCTTTTGGGCGACTTACTAGGCTGCTCATTAAATTCGGAGCCTCGACAAGAAGGAGCGCTGCTACGAGCCTGATTTTTTTTGTGATATTGGTACACTCTTCAAATGAACGTATGTGAAGTTTCATTTCAATCGGTCACTTGATTTTTTTTTCACAAGCCATTTAGTATCGACATGTCACAGTATTTTTTACAATGGGAAAAATCAAGTATGTGCAGTGATTTAATTTTTATTTTTGAAAGGTTTAAAAGCCAAGGAAAATTATGAACGAATATTGAAAGTGTATAAGGACTCTTCACCTTTAATTATGGGGTTAAAAGAGGGTTTTCTGAGTTTGAACATGGTCGTAGTAGCCTTTAAGACGAACCATGTCAAAAACGTGAAAAAAAGGCACAACACTTCAAATCGTAGAAAAAATACAGGATATCGTTTTCGAAAATCGTCGAACCACTGAAAGAGATTTACTATAAGGCCTAACCATCTCATTGAGCAGTATAACCAGTATTTTGACTGAAGTTTTGGGTTCTTAAAAAAATTTTGCAAAATGGGTGCCGCAGTCGCTAAAAATGGAACAATGCACCCAGTGCAACAAATGGCAGAAATCCATGAATTAAAGTTCGAATTGTTGAAGTTTCCACCCTATTCATCAGATTTGGCCCTTAGCGACTTCTATCTGTTTTCAAACCTAAAAAAATCCTGCGCGGAAAGCGGTTTTCATCAAATGATGACGTCATAGCAGCTGTAAGGAATACTGTGACGTAACAATAATACTGTCGAGCCTTTTAGGCTTGTAAAAAAAAAAAGTAAGTGACCGATTGAAATGAAACTTTCCATACGTTCATTTGGATAGTGTACCAATATGACAAAAAAAATTAGACTCGTAGCAGTTATCGTATCGTAGCCCTCTGTTATCGAGGCTCCGAATTTAATGAGCAGGCTAGTACTTGTGTTTTGCCTAACTTTTCCGACAAGGATAGAGGTGTCAATGTACTTGAGGTCATTGTTGCTGTGTCCATCCCTCATTGGGACTAATTAGTAGCGAACAAGAAACTATATTTGGGGTAAATTAGAAGACCTCTTTTGTCTCGTTTCCATTCGCCAGCCAAAACGAACTTGACAGTGAGTGTTGCAATTCGGTTCTAATCAGCCCACTTAACTCACTTAAGTGGATGACTACCTACCGTGACAGCCGCAGGTTGGCGATTAGGCCAGTCCTTGATCCTGCACCGCAATTCGGTGCACAAATTAGCTAAATTATTCCAAACATTATGCACGTGACATACGCGGATGACAAATAAACGGGTCACCGGGCAAACATAAGCAACTCAACGGACGGGCGAACGGAAAACAGGTTCAAAACATCAGCCCGCGGTCGAAATTGCACCAATAACCCCGGGCCGGGTTCTTTTGATGACTGTGCACATTAATTTTCCGTTGTCCGCTCTCGAAACTAGTTCGGCTCTCGAAAACTAGTGCTTCCGTCGCTGGCTGCCGCATCATAACTGGTCCTCGCTCGACAATGGCACTACCGACCGGCCGTAATAACATTCAATAATGTTCGTGCTGATAAAACTTTGATGAAATTACGTGCCAGTGCTGATGGTGCAGCATTTTATGGGGCGTTATTTCGAAATAAACTGCACACAGATCGCTATCCGCGTGTGTGGTCACATCTGCACAGTGCTATTTCCGGTTCCCGGCCGGGCGCGTTCACGAAAAGTTGATTTGAGAATGATTGCAAAAGGGTAAGAAAGGGCATAGGGTAAAAATTGCTCTGCGGCCACTGTGTGCAATTACTGTCTGTGCACCATAGAGACCGGTCCACGTCCGGGGCCGGCGAAACTGATGATCACATTCCGTGAACAATTTATCATCTGCGCACGCGGCAAAGTCGTGTTAGTTACACTATTTATAACTCAAGAACGGCAGGACCAAACCGCCTTTTTATCCCGTCCGGCCGCGTTTCCGTGAAGTCACTATAAAACGTGGTATAACAAAAAGGCATCTGACATGGACTAACGGTGTACCGCTAATTGATCTCCGCAATTTGGTCCCACGACAATTGATCCCAGTAACTATAAACAAAATTACGTTTAGCTGTCCTTTTTATAACTCAGAAAACTTAATTTAAAATTTTGTCAGAAATCAATAATTATTAGTAATTTATATTCTCTTTTAATCATCATTAATAATGCCGCGACCAAGACGGTCCAATATTTCCCGCAAAGCCGTATTGCATGCAAGTCACTTGTACTACCTACCAGTCGCTCCTGCTCCTTTAGTCAAATTTCGGATTTTTCGGGATTCAGATTATTTCGATTTTTTTCAAAAATTGTTTGTTCGTCGTCGTCGTCGTTCGTTCGAGCAAATCGAACCAAATTCGGCAGGTGGTAGTTTTTGGGAAGGAGAAAAAGTTTTAATGAACGTTTGAAACCACTTCTCACTTTACGCATGTTTCCAACGGGCAGGGAGAAGGGAAGCCGATAAGATACGTCACCAGGAAATCCGATCCACTGAAACGCTACACACAAGGATATGAAGGTCGCAAATTAAAGTAAAGTATTAAAATTAAGTAAGCTATACGTTGATATAGATTTTCAAACCCTGCGCTTCGCTGCAAAAGTAAACGGTATGCGAGGCCACTAACGGATCGATGGCGAGCATTGCTTTCAGCACAACCATAAACTAAGAAGCAGTAGCACAAAAGCTTTAACAACCAAAAGAAAATCTTACCCATTAGGAAGCGTCCATTTGGCGAGCTTTGGCAGTGAGTACTTTTTCACTGCAAAGTTGCTGTGCCCCTTTGTGCGGAGAAAGGAAATATGTATGGCCGTGCCACACAACGGTGCGCCTTTCGGGAAGTTTCACCGTGGCACTCGCTTTGATTTTTTCCCTTCACACCAAGGCTGGGCCATTAAAGCATGACGCCTTTTTTGCGCGAAACGGAACAAGAGAAGCAAGAAATAACAACAACCAACGCTCGACCGGAACCGGTTTCAACAGATGTTCAAAGTTCGACGGAAAATCAAAGGAAAACTGCTCCGGCTCGTGCACAAGTATGTGTGTGGTGTGGAAAAAGATTCCCAATGCTCTTGGACGGAACGGAACAAGAGAACGGAAACGACGCTTTATGTCGAACAAGTTATGCTGCAAACTTCCCTCACCGTTGGGTTTGGATTAAACGCGCCTTAAGAAGTCTATCGTTTGCTCGGGATTTCACCTACATTTCGGTTGAAGTCCTTGCCCGTTTGGAGCTTTTGTTTTCTTCAGGCACTTGTTGAGGTTGCGTAGAGAACTGTATCATTGTTTGAGTTTTGTTTCGAGTTGGAATGAAGTCACTGGCGGCATTGCCATCCAAAAGGTTGTTACTGTGTGGACGCCAGCATAGCATAATGATGAATTTATAACCCAAAATCTCGGAAAGTAAATGGAATTGGTTTCCACAAACATGTTCATCTGAAATTCTGCGAAATAAATGCATCCCGAGGAGCACGGTGGCTACCATCCGTCGGAGTTTTCGGAGCTCCGAGAGAGGATTCCCTCTCAGGGGCTGCAGGCCACTCTTAGGTTTGGCCCTCTGATTGCCCTTCACGGCGACTGTCGGCGGAGGGCGTAGAGATAATTAATGTGCATTCCAAAGTTTGGCCGCAGCTCGGGTACCCATCCCTAGGACAAGTAATAATTGTTTCCAGGAACTTTCGGTGGACACCATTTCCTCGCCCAAGAAGTTTTAGTTTTGCCTTTGGACAACTTTTATTAATCGCTTTCCATGCAACCATGTATTCCCTGGCCAGTGGTCCAACAGGAACCAATGTTTTACCAATTTTTAATTGGCAACATAAAATTAGGTTGTAATTGGGTTGCCCCATGTTCGGCCGGGTTCGGTGTTCACTCAAGCTCCCGGGTTATGCCGAGCTTTCGATGGTGCACCACCCCAGAACCACGAATGGATAGGAATTTTATTTAGTCATCAAAATTAATCATACCGTCAGTCGGGCTAATTCTGTTTCACCGAGCAAACCTGTCCGGTCCTGGGAAATGTACAACAACGGAACGGAATTAGTGGCACTTCCCACGAGCTGCTTGCGTTGACCTTCTCACAAGCATTAGGTCCAACGGCGGCCAGACCCGCAGGACAAGGTAGCACAAAGTAGCTGGCACCTCCTGTCGGTTACGGGTGTGTCGTAGTGACCGAAATTCATAATCCTTGGCGTGTCGATTATAATATTTGAACCGGACAGGACAGGGCTCCTGCGCCAGCGGAGGCAAGCTATTACCATTTGAATTCATTTTCCGGTGACCCGACCGGTCCGGTGGGTGGATCCGGACGCCGGAGTTGTGTGCTTCAATTAATTCTTCGCCAAAGTCGCTCCATTTTTCGACGATAGAAGACCACAAAATTCCTTCTGCACAGAAGGATTCCGTTTTTTTCTGTGAGTGAAGAAAACGGCTCCCGATAGGGCATGCCGCAGTGCCGTGACGCGGGCCCGACAAAGGCTACCTGAGATAGGAATTGGAGCCGCAAGGCCATCGCCGCCAGAAAGTGGAAAGAAATTGACGGCCAGCAACCACGCAACAATCGGCGCAACTTTGGCGAAATACGGCTGTGGGGGGAGTGAGCTAAAAATTCGAAATGCTAATGAGAGAGGTAACCGACAGAGTGGTGTCCCGCCCAAGTGCAAAGACGAGACAATGGGAAGAAAATCGTAGCTCGCCGGGTGGACAGTGCGTCTTTTTCTGGGGTCCATCGCGAGTTGCTTCACTTTTGGCACCGGATCGGAGTCCGCAACGAGTGCAGCGCGAAACATATGCTACGGTCACACCGACAGGTCCTTGCCGTGGTCGACAAGAACATTCCAATGCTGCTGCTGGTCTCATGAATAATTCATACGCGCTGACCACCTGCCTAATAGTTTGGGCCCGCCACGCGGAACCCCTCTTCGCCGAGAGACCTCGGGTGCCACTCGGAAGGTTCCAGGTTGACAAACTACACCCGAGAGAATACGAGAGGGAGAGAGAGAGGGCCGGTGAAAGTAGGACCACTAACGACTCTCGTTTGAAAGGCGGCAAATATTCGGCGAATGCGGTGGGTTGGCCCAAAAATGTGTTGGCCGTGGACAATTGTGGTCTCGGGCGTGGGCAAAGAAGCGGTTAAATGATGAGCCGAAAGCAAGTTGGTTGGCGCCATTATTTATGCACAGGCGTGAGAGTGGCTGTGGGTCCTGGGGTGGTGTCCCCGTAAATGGCTGCTCATTTGTTGGCCACCGGCAGCGACCGCGACGGGCAAGAAAAATCGAGCGCACCGAACAGTACATTAGCACCGAAGCACCACCACCGCCAGGAGCAGGAGCTGAAATTCACCTCAAGAACATCTCGATAAAGTGAAGGCATAAAAACATAGAAACGCCACGGGGGCACACGGAAGATCCGTGTGGAGCAAGACCGTGACCGGAATTGACGCAGAGCATAAACCCACCCGGAGCCCGGTGCCGGCGTTGAAAGGACCCCTACGGCCCAACGGAAAAAGAAAAGGAACCCGCGCTCGAAGCTGCATTAAACATGTCTTCCTCACCCGGCCCCGCCCGTTAGCCCG
>NW_026454533.1:0-7729 GCF_943734635.1 Anopheles cruzii | reverse complement strand
CCCCCCCCCTCTGGGGGGCGATTGATTGAGCATGTGTTTGAACTGACCTTACAGGCACGCCGCAAACCCATACGCCGAGAAACGCATCGATCTTGGGACTACTTGATATGTAAAATATGCAGAACCATCGCCAGAGTGTGCTGGATTCGCGTTCCATCGCTGCGACGCGCTCCCAGGCGTTTGATGATGGCGGAATAAATCATGCAAATGAAGCACCGCAATCGATGGTCGATGGGACATCGATTTCGCGAAACGAATGGGAATGGGACCAACACACTAGTTTTTTTCCCTTCTGTGATACATTCTTAGAAAAGCACGCCATCTTAGAAGGCATCGTGTTTAGAAGACCCAACTGTCGCCTCGGTTATGCGGAAGACAGCTCGCCCCAAGCGAGTTTACATTGTGACGCGCGACAGCAGGGGCCAATAATGTGACGATCATTTATCATGGCCGCAGGCGTCGGATGGCATTCGGATAAACATAGGAAGTGGGACGCATTCAGGACGAAGTTCGCCTTTCGTATCGGCGTCATCGTTTAGGGATTTGAAGCATCATTATGAGCCGCCCCAATTCTCGATTCGTGCGTGTAAACGGGCACACCGTGTTTGTGTTTGTACTCTGGGATCGAGATCGAATCGAGCGTGCAATCGAACAATCTTTCATCACTCCCGCCGCCACCACCACACTTCTCTTTTGTGGCTCCTTTTCTTCTGTCTGAAGATCTGAAGAATTTCCCCAGAGCCTGGGGCTCATTTTTCTTCGTCTTGTCTCATCCGGATCTTTGTGTCCTCTCGCTCTGCACTCGTATGTGGGGCCCTTTGTTTTGTGCTGTCTAACGATGGTTTTCTTGTGTGGAATCGCCTCACCAGTTGGATGTCGGTCGGTGTTGGGAGATGCTTTGGCTGGGCCACTTCTTGTGTCGAGGGAAATTCTTTGTATACAGCAACCAGACAAGGAGAGAGAGAATGCGAGCGAGAGAAAGACGTCTCACGTTCGCCACCAATCAACGGAAATACATCTGCTTTCCATCAGCTCGACACTTTGTACGCTCATTTTCATTTCGTTTTCCAACCTTGGCTCCGATTTTCACTCGGATCGTTAGCACAAGCCCCCGTGCGCGGACACGTTTATCTCGGAGAGCAGTCCGCGTAAGCGTGTCTGTGTGTGTGTGGTCGTTTCGTAACAAACCTCTACTCTCGGCCCGCTTATTTATCGATCATCGGCTGGCAGGATTGATCTTTGGTAAATGTTTTCGCTTTTGATTCGCTCATTTGATCGACTCAAGGTTTAAGGTTTAATTTAATGATACTGGTCCGTGCGCAACATTCACCGAAACCGTCGATAACGCGTCCAAGCCAAAACCAAGTGGAACCAGAACAAACCGATCCACACAATCTCGCTACAAGCTCCTCCCTCGGAACACCATCACTGGCCGGCCAGCTCTGGGGGCTCCGGGCAGCTGTGTGCGTGTCCTCCTCCGACAGCCGGAGCGTGTGATAATGATGTTGCGGACGGACGGACGGTGTGTTTGCATGTTTCTGCGCCGCAAAAGTCGCCGTCGCCGCGATTATTACTATCGACACAGGTCTCCGGGCACTCCAGGACGGCTCCAAGATGCCCGAAAAATTGAGTAATCTATATTCAAGGCTTGATTGCGCTGCTGTGGCAGAGAGCGAAATAAACGACCGCAGGCGATACCTCGGGGTGCGCTTCGAATATTGAGGAGTCACCACCGTCACCGGCAGCTTTAGCATATGAACAACATCTTCTTTTAGATTGCCTATTTCCACATTGGACTGCCAGTTTTTTTTTCTTAACATAACAGAGTCGGAGAGGACAACGGTTCTAAGACGCCACACTTTTTGCTTCACTTTGGCCATCGCATGTGTTCGCAGCTCCGAAGATAACAGTTTCTCGAGCCAGGTTAAGTTTATTATGTGTGGCGCAAAGTTGTGGAGCACCAGCTTCTCGTACGGCACAATATTAACAGCAAGTTGGTCCTTGACTCCGGCCAGGGGTTGTCTCCAACCGACCGCTGTAGGGCTGGCGTTCCGCAAGGCTGATATAAAATTCAATCTTACGGCACCAATTACCGAGGCCGAACGATTGTATTTAGCAATTTTTGTAATGAAATACGAAAAATGAGATCGGAAATAAGGGAAAACCAAAGGCAGCAGCCCAGCCCGGTAAGGCAGAGTCACTAGAGACATCATCTGGTGCTGCAGAGGACGCACAGCATACGAACCGAGAGGACATAATCGTTTGCTTGCTCTTCTGTTGCTTGCTTTTCTTGGGCCTTCGACTGCCGCAGGATGTGTCCGTCGAGTCGTGCCGAGAGCCGAGACTTCAGACCCGCTCGGCACTGCTGCAGCATTTATTATGGTAATGCATCCGTCTAATTTCCTTCGTCTCGACAGCAGCACTCACCTTGTTGTAGCATATCCGCTTCGTCGGCTGTTTTTCTCATATCCAATTTTATTTCTTCATGCTGCTGCCGCTGATGAGATAATATCCGTCTGCTCTTTGTGCCTACGGGCCGCCGCCGTTAGGCTTAGGGCGAGTCGAGTTGCGAAAGTTATTTTTGTTTGCTCCAATTCTGTTTATTCTTTGAGCACACTCTTTAAAGTACACTATTTGCTGGCCATTTTAGCTGAATGGTTTTGATAGCAACTTAATGACGAGTGGCCGTGATGGCTCTAGGATTCTGCTGGAGAGGAACACAACTGGTGATGGTTATACATATTTCTTTTGTGTACGGGAAGGTATTTCTCTTAGCTCAAATCTCGAAAGACGCCACCCGCTGTGCAACGTCCGAAGCACCGATAAGAGGGTATAAACCGGAATCTCATCATCGTCTATTCACCTTTCGCTTCATGCGTCATTTGTCTTTGCCCCTTCGTTCGTTTCACCGTTAAACAGCCACGTTTTAATTGGTCAATCCTATTATTTTCTGGAAGAAAACTGAGAGAGGCAATAGAGACAAACTGCGACAAACAGAAAATCCCAAACCGGTCTTAGCGTCCCGCGGCTACCCGGGCCGCCAGCAATAGAAAAGCGTTTGATCCGAAGGCGATCCGATAAAAGGCCGGGACGGGCGCGGTGAATCATGAAGAAGCTGCTCAAGGAACCGGCCTGGCATAGGTAGCTGGCATCCGTGTGTTCCATCATATCGCTTCCCAACCATCTTGCGCCTGGCTCGAAAGCTTTCGATGCTACAGAAACAGGTGTGGCTCGGTAAATGGCATGAAATGGATGATCAATTTGCACGGAGCCGGAGATCGGCTCGCATTATTAATTTGCTTCGCTGACGGTGCTTATCACTTTCGCTTCGCCGTGGAAGCAAGTGAAGTGAACAGGCGATAGGTTCCATAAAAACATACTATTTTTATGCTTTGTTTGTCATAAAATTTATTTAGTTTTTGAAACTGTCAAAAACACTGAACTGACTGAAAGCCAACTGCTTGGAATGGTTTCGACCATAAAAATGGTTTCCAAATGGTTCTATGGCCACGGTCAGTGCTGGGGTCACATAAAACAAACTACGTTCGTAGTTTATGAGCTAGCTTTCCTGTTGACGGACGGGTCAGTTCGTATTTCATCCCATTCGAGACAGGCCTAATTTAAGCGCTCTCGAAGCAAAGAAAATTAGAATAAATTTCATAAAACACCGATTCAAGCCTCGGAAGAGAGATGCATCTTTAATCAGCGTCACATTGTGAAATTTATAGAGGCTTACAGCCCGTGTGAAACAGACCCGTTCGGAATTTACGGTCCGTACTCTATTGGCGTGGCGATTGGAAGCGCGGAGTCGTTAAATCACAGACGCACGGTGACAGTCGTCTGCCTTACAGAACTCACACCGGCGCATCAACACGTGTGTGGTGGCTTCAGCATGAACGAGTGCATAAATTATTGTCCTCTACGCCGGGCGTTTCTTGTTTGCACCTTTGCGCGTCCACTAGCACGTATAATATGTATTCTTCCTCATCCGGCTCCGTCTAGGAAGGTGGGAAAAAAAATCAAATTTCTAACCACATCTGGCCGGCGCTAATTATATGTGTGTGCAGCCTGCGATTTGGTTATTTATCGTAAAATAATCCTTGGACCGGACGACGACTACGCCGACCGACGCCGCGGCACAAATGGTCCTGATTATGAGGCGTTAAAGGATGTGACTCACGGTTGCGCTCTTTGGCCGCTAGTTTAAGTACACCTTCCGGGATCGGCGGCGGCTGTTGGAACAATCACAAGTTTTACGCTGCGTGACTGCAGTTCGCGATGTTATTATGAAGTCTGGTGCAAACGAAAATTTCCCGGATTCCGAACGCGCGAGAAAATTATCCCATTTTGAAAATTTACTTCACAAACTATGGCGCCGCCGTGCCGCGCCGCGCCGCACGGTGGTTCATAATTTGTTAACCTGACGGTAATCGGGCCACAGCGAATGAATAGAAATCATGATTCCCAAAACCCCCTGGACCTCTGGAAGTGTTAAATGCCGGCCCGGCCCTGCGAAATCCAAGAACGGCATTATCGGCTTTCCCAGGTCTACGGCACGGGTGTGCGCCTTACTCAACGAAGACTTTGTGCTACTCTAATGGGTTGATGAAAAGTTATGCTAAAAGTTTCACTTCCCTACATAGTGCCCCGGGTCTACGGGTTGCGAAATGTATGTTGGTGGCGAAAAGTGGTTATCTGCCGAAACCTACGGCACGTCCCCGGCCCGGTTGGCACGGGTAACACGGGTCTTTTGATGTAGCAGGAACGGAAAACGGGAAATTGATGATGGATGTGCGTTTATGTGCACCTCGCTTTTGCTTTTGGGGGACGAAAACAGCGACCCATAGCAGCAGTGTTGCAGTTGCCTGGGGCGATGATAATGCGTTTACGATTCGTTAACGATCTAGTAGGCAGAAGCTATAAGCTAAATGATGTGCCATTTTCTGGCGAGTTACGTTGACATCAGCGCCACAACCGTCTGGAGGAGCAATCGAAGTACGCTACGGTCGTGGCCAAGAAGCATCCTCCACTGAGTAGTTGCCTAGAGTTGTGAGTTAACGAAGAAAATTTCTTTCAAACAAACATCGTGTACCGTAAGGCGAATAGTTTACGCCACAACAACTTGCACAGCATAATATGCTTTACGTAAATAGCGCGCACAATATTCTCGGTACTTGTCTCGCACACTCCCATTCCACGTCTGTTTACAGCCGCTTCGCTTTCCCTCGTCACACCGGCCGGCCTTTAGTGGCTCCGTTCATCCCGTGGGCTCCTTTTCGGTGAAAACTGCTACCTGAATCCGAGATCTGCTCCGCAGGCGTCGAACACACACGCGTCGCAGGCGTCCAAAAAGTTGAGATGAATTATACCGTACACGACGTCGTCTGCCGTCGAACCGGAGAGCTCTGCGGTAAACGGTTCTCTGGTACCACAGCCGCCTATGATACATTACCGGCGCGGCGCAAACGTTTGACAAATTGATGATGAGAAAAATCTCCGAACGAGCGACGTGTACACCTGTGTGAAAGTTGCCGGCTCGTTTCCCGGTTCTGCTCGTGGCACATTATTTATGATCGACGTGGAAGTTTTCTCCGCCCATGCCCCGATGCCGAGGGCTTCTCGAGAACGCATTCCTTGCGTGCTGCGATGGTTGTGATGTTGGATTTTCACGCACCCGGGGAGTTGGCTGTGTGCTATCATCAGTCAAGTGTGTTACGGGAAAATAGTTCTTATTTGTGTACTTTTTACTAATATTTCGGTAACTATAATATTGTTTTTCTTTTCTACTTACAGGTAAGTTCAAACCGCCAATTTCATGGACACGAAATGCAAGTAAAAAATGTAAATCATCGTTGTCCGGCTCCGACTGGTTTGATTTCGAAAATGTTAATCAAAATTGCGTAACGAATTCTAATAAATCATGCGTAAATTCGCGCTGAATGCAATCAGGCCTCGGCGTGCAGCGATGCGTTCCCGAAGGATATCGACAGCTCTGCCCCATCAATTATGGTAATAATCTTTAGTGGCGCACAGCGAGCCCCGTGTGCGGTTGAAATATTTGGATAAATCCGCCACATCAAAACCGCAATATAAATCATCTAATAAGCGGGTTTACAGCCCGCTTCCGGTTCAATAGTTTGCCACGGCCGGTACAAAAACTCACCGGAATTCACCAATCGCATGCCCGCCACATCGCAATCGGCCAAGTGTAATCGACGGGAAAATGTTTGCTCCGTGCGTAATGAAACTAAATCCCACCTACGTTGAAACCGGGATCGGAACTGCACACACACACACTGCTGCCCGTGAAGATCAGTGTTCATGCGTTCCACGCAAACCCCAACCGGGCTTTTCCTAGTCATCGGGTTTAACAAACGTTAAAATAAACAAAATTAAATGCGTTCGTTTCTGTAGTTAACCTACAGCAAATTTGAGTCGGAACCGTACGTCGGTCAGTGAGAACTGGGCACGGACTGGGAATGTATTTAATGACTGGCGACTCCGTCGGGCAAATTTTCACCGACCATCGAACGCCAGCCGGGAGTCCATAAAACTCTCTCGGTCTCGGGCTATCCATCCGCCGCAACCATTAATTCGGCTCGACCACTGGCGTTGATATTTAGTACACAGGAGGCACTACTGGTGATTCAAAAAGCCAACCGAGTTCCACACCCCAAACTATACCGTTTGCGGGGCGGGGGGCCGCCAACAAATATCGCCGGAACAAATGATAAATTTGAACCACAACGAGCTGCCGAGGGCCACTAGATGACGGTTTTGTCGCCAACCGCCAAAGCGACACTTACAGCGTCCCTTTTTGAAGAGGCCATTTAATCGGCAAACAAAATTTGTCATTTACCACTCCCGGGTCCAATCTAAAATGCTAACAACACACGCACACACACTGTTATCAATGCGTGTTTGTTTGTGATTGCAGAAACAATAAACATAGTTTGTCCACCGCGGTTCGTGTGTTTTGTTTTATAATTTATTATTTCCTCCGACATTTGTTTTTACCTGCGTAACCCATCTTTGCCTGGTGGCTTAAAGCAGTTTAATTAATGTGTTTTAATTGAATCCAA
This sequence comes from Anopheles cruzii, assembly GCF_943734635.1. Lineage (NCBI taxonomy): Eukaryota > Metazoa > Arthropoda > Insecta > Diptera > Culicidae > Anopheles > Anopheles cruzii. The sequence goes on along the minus strand of NW_026454533.1, from coordinate 647 downwards.
AAATGGTGGGAGATTCGAATGCGCAACGGCCATTCCGCAGAGTCCTCCCTTTCAAAAGGTGTGTTTGATTAATAAGTGCACCATTTTGGGTACCGCACGTGGATAGAATTCCCGGTTTGCGGTAACCATTCGTGGTATCTCTCGATCAAATATAAAAGTTTCTTTTCGATTAGTCTTACGGGAATGGTCTCCCGGTTTCGGTCCCCCGGCACTACGGCTCCCAGCATTACGGCACAGCACGGATGCAAAGCACGTTCTTCGGTATGATGGATTAGAATACCACGGCGATTCATTTCTTCCCTATTTGTTTTATCGCCGATCTGTAAAAAACGGAATCGAGATTTTGCTAAGTACGTGATGCCATCGTCTGCCGTTTTATGGAGCGTGCGCGGTGCGCGGTCGTCGAACTACTTTAATCCCGGATCCCGGTTCCTAATGGGACTTCGCACTCTTGTGCCTTCTAACTAGCGAAACTTCGTCGTCATTGTCCACTGTTTAAGAACTGTTTGATGGTACTTTATGGGACCACTGTAGCTTTAATATCGACGATTTCACTTAGAGCACCTAGCGATGGACGGGGTCAGCATCAGGGAGCCAACCCCCAAAACCGTCACTGTCTGTGAGCAGCAGCAGCGGGTATTAGGTAT
>NW_026454532.1:0-7738 GCF_943734635.1 Anopheles cruzii | reverse complement strand
ATGTCCCACACGCCCGGAAACGGTATCGGAGGTTGCTCGGCCAAAGGTCACACATTCCCGGGCTGATGTTAAATGGTTGGTGGTGAATGTTTGTTTAATTTAGATAAATGCTGGCGATACCACTCAGGGTGCAATAGGAGCGGTGGAATGAAAATGTGCATTAAAAATAACATCGAAAAACTGGGACCATGCTCTTTGTGCGGTTTCGAATATTAGTTTATGCTTTCAAAATGACACAATAGATCAATATGTAGAATGTAGTCATATATTCAAGAACATTACTTAGCACGAAGTGGCAAGCAATGGAACGAGTTACTGTAAACATGAAAAAATAAACTTAAAAAAAAAATTGTACCATTTCGTAATATTCCTTTACTTGTACAACTATTATGTTTTTTTTCAAGAAACCGATAAAAAATAGTGTTCGACCCCGATAGTTAATTCAAAAATGCAATAATTACAGTCGGCATTTAGAGGGTTGTTTGTGAACCAGCATGATCAATCGACGAATGTGAATCGATCGAATGTGATCGACATTCGTTTTCGTTTATCGAAACCATTCGTGCAGTAAGAAAAGCGTAAAGCACGAAATGATGCAATCAACGATGAAAAGAATGCAATTCCCAACTTTTGGAGCAACAAATGGGACATCCTCCGGAAGAACACAACAAAAAACAACATTGTGGTGTGTCTGACACACCCACAAAACATGCACCAACCGAAGGAGTTTGATCGAAGGAGCCACATTGCACATTCCTACTCCGTTCCCCATGCAGAAGCCGGCGGCCCGGATTGAATGTCGAAACCCGAGGTGGGAAGCTAACTTTGGTGCAACAACAAACCCGATACCGTTTCCTTGGTGACCACCGCCTACGTGTGTGCGTGAGTGTGTGTGCGTGTTAAACCGTTCACGACTTCTTTTGGAGCATTAATCAAGAATGTATATCCGGGGGGTTGATGGGTGTTCCTTCCTCTGTATGCAATCGTTACCCACAAAAAGCGTACGAAAGTCCACAACTCAGGGTCCGTGTTGGGGGCCTTGGGGGCAGTTGTTTCGTTTCGGTGCGCCGACTTCTACAAGATGAGACCACACCTCTTGTCCCCGGGAAGTGTGCCCGCTCGGCTTTCCCGGGGTTGGACCAATTTTGGACAACCGACCCGCTTACCCGTAATTAAAGCTGTTCTCCATGTCCTTGTTGCTGTACCACGGCTGGTTGTGGCCACCATGGTTCCGGTTCGAGTGGTGCGGATGCGGCGAGAACGGCATCCGGGACCGATTTCTGGGGACGGCCCCGCGCGAGTACGGCCTCCGCGATGCCCCGGAATGGTTCGGATTCATCATTTTTGCTTCTTCTGCTTTTTGCTTTTGCCGCGGTCCTGCACACGCGGCTCGCTTCCCTCCTCTGCTTTCTCTCTGTCACTCTCTTTCTCTCGTTGGTCGACCGATGATATACGACGGCTAAGAGTATGTTCTGCTGTCTGTCGATGTTGCCCCTGAATGATGCTGATGAGCTGAGCTCTCAGAAGTTGCTTTGGGGCACGCTGCGGACCGGCCGCATTTACGCCAGACACAGAGTTCCACACACGAACACACCAGAATGGAAAACTGACAAAATTCACGGCCAACCTAGCTGGCGAAGATGACGCGTTTTGACGGCAGAGCCTACTGTATTGCGATGTGCGGCAACACCGCAGCAGCAACCGCCAAACGAGCGCCGCTGCTTTGGTGCTTTCCAATTTTCTGCACCTCACGACGAAGCACGCCTCATCTCACGATTCACCAATTTTATCACACTCATACACACAATCACGCACGTCACGATGCTGAAAACCGAGGGAATATTATGCAAATGAATATTTATGTGCAAATGGAGCACGGAAATGGGGTGCGCCTCCTTCCCATTCACAGAGCCGCCCTGCAGAGTGCTAGAACAGTGTAAACAAATCGCCCTTCGCACTACCACACGCGAACACGGCACCGCGGGTGGTTCCGGCCGGGCAAGGACACGGCGCGACAGATCCGGGCGCTCCACACTCGCAATGTTCACCCGCGAGAAACAACAAAAAACCGGCATTGGCAACGTGATGTAACGCACACCCGGACGTGGGTAGTAGAGCACTACCACCACCGCATACTACTACTACTACTACTACCACTATGCTATTAATGGCTGGCGGGGGACGACTGACAGCACTTCCGTATGGAGAGTCACAGTCGTCCTGTGGTAGCCGACACTCGGCGGCCGCATGGGAAAAGCTTTTCTTCTCTCACACACACTAGCACACCGCCCCATCGGAAAAGCGTCGTCCTGCGATCACAATCGAGCAGCGTTATTTGGTCCGGGTGTTCTCGGTCGTCTATGTTGGCACGGTTGGTACACCAGAGCACCGGAAGCCGACAGCCACCGCGCGCACCGGAAGCTGAACTCGGACGGCCGCTTGCTTATCTTTCTGTGAAGGGAGAAAAAAAGCAAAGTGAAAAGAAGAAAGAAAACATTAATATTGTCAATGCCGTGGCGAAGGATCTGGGTGTCACGGAAGAGAGAGAAAGAGCGAGAGCACATCGTAAACAGTTTTTCTATGCTTCTCCTTCGGGTCGCTAGCTCACTCACTCGCTCTCGCCTCGCCTTTCTCTCACTTTCTCTCGTGCGCTTTTCTTATGCTATCACATTACTTCCGAGTCTGTCTGCGTGTATGTGTGTGTGGCAATGTAACTACTATTGTTGTTTTTACTCGTTCATTCGCCGTCGGCGGCCACGAGATGATGATGATGGGCACCGCACCACACAACCACCAACTTTCGATTTCACGTGGAATGTGCTCGGGTGGTGGCGGCAGTGGCGGATGGCCTAGAAAATATACTACGCTGCTGCGCTCGCCCCCGGCCACCGGCGTAATAATGTTACGCAAGAGACGAAGGAAAGCCGGCCCCGTGAAGAAAAACAGCCGGACATATCCCGTCGGAAGGAGCAACCCCGAAACGTACAACAAATGGCTGAAGTAAACTAGAGAACCCGAGAGAGGAAAGTGAAACCAGCAGAGACGGCGGCGGCGGCCATTTTGGTGGACATTGGTTGGTTGGAGCAAAGAAGCCAACTTGATAAATTGTTCAACCCCCGAGCTTCCAAGGCCAAGGGGTACACGCGAAAAAAGGTTGCTGGCCGCACATAGGACGACTTAAAAATAATGTTGGAAACATAAAAGATAACCGAAAAAAGGAAAGAGGTTTTCCTTAGAGTTTCCTGCAGTCCGTGGGGCCGCCAGATGATGGGCGCGGCGGCACACACAAAGTATTTTTATCGGCAGCCGGTTACGGAACGATTAAATATAGTTTGTTTGTCTTTTTCACCATCGGGTGTGTCGGGATGCCACACTCAGGGGCAAGTGGGAAAATTCTCACCCAACAAACAAGCTTTTCCTTTGCCCGAGGGCACCCCCGAAAAAACGCCAAACACCCAACAATGTTTACCAACAGAGAAAGAGAGAGAAAGAAAACGCACGTAAATAAAAACATAAATCCATTCAAACGACACGCGACGCACACGGGCGCCCCGTTTCAACTGACTTTACACCACCACCACCACGACCGACCGCCGGTAACCGAAATAGATTCTCCCAGAACGCGAAAGTGCAGATGACGGTTATGGAACGCCAATTTTAACACGCCCACGTTTGTTGTTTTGCTGCCCGTTGCTGGCTAACGATCCAATTTGAATATTCAAATTGTTGCCGGTGCTGTAGGGATGTGTCATTGAAACAACTCATTGGGCGACATTTTTTCGTTGAAGCAGCATAATGTTGAGTAGCATATTTCGAAAGTACCCCGTGACCGAAAGTAAGAATGACAGTGAAGTGAAGGACTTGTTTAAGCTCCCCCGCCGATAGACTCGATTGCCAATGTGTGTGTTTTGGGCGTGTGTGGGAGAATGTGGTGCCAGCAAAACGACGCGACATTCCACAATCAGCTTGCGGCTATAAAACAGTCCCTTGCTCGCTCCTTGCTCGCTTCCGGCTGATCAAACAGAGCTCCACTTTTTATGCTCGCTTCGTTTTTTTTCCCTTTAAGTACTGCGTTATCACAAGCGGTACCGAAGGCTGTAGCGAGAGTGAGAGCGACCACTTTGGCTATAAAGCATCACCACACTGGAGGGGAATCGGTTCGATCCACACAACCACACACATGACGCATTTGCGCAATAGAACAGCGCCCGGCATTTTCGGGGCGCTTGCGTGCCATGTGGAACCTCTTCCGTTGCGCTCAAGACAACACTGTTGTGAAGGATGAGATTGAAAGAGAGAGAGCGATGGTGACGCTTCATACCACAGAGAGAAAGAGAGAAATAAAAAAACGAGAGATAAAGCGGACGAGAGTTTTCTGTTTCATTCCAACACAGCATTCTGACACTCTAATGGACTGCTGCGGAAGGAGTAACAGTGAGAAGTATCCTGAAACCTTCTATTTCACTCTCTCTCCCATAGCCTTAGAAGCTAGATATGATCTAAAAACTGATGCCATCAGGATCTGCGTACCCAAGAACCGTCCTGGCTCGGCCTGGTTCAGGATTCAACGGCGAGAGAGCTTTAGTTCTTTTCTCTAGCCAACTTTGAATCATAGGACGATTATGCAGCCCACTTCGCCCACACACACACACACACACACACTCACACAGATTAATGCCAAGGGATAAAAGGCGTGAAAGGAGCACCCGATACCACCTCCCAACGCTTCACACCCGCGAATCCGTGAAGACGCGTTGATGATGCTGGAGCCGATTGTGATACTCCGTTCGCCTCGTTGGGAGATTTTGATAGTGACGACGGCGGCGGGTAACGAAGGTGAAGACACTCCTTGCCGTCCACCACCACCGGAGAGGGTGCGTTTTGTGTGCCGAGAAGGATCACGGGGCGAACCCGCTCGGTGCTGAAACAATAGCTGCTCGTTAGGGTGTTTTCCTCCACTTGAGAATTGAAGTGCGACATCGGGAGGAGACCACCTCCCCCACCCCAACCCCATTCTTGGGTCCCTTGCTCCTCCACTTCCACCCGGTGGTGGATCCCCGGGCTAGATCCCAAAAGGATTTATCGGGTTGAGCCCCGAGAGAGAGCCTGGCGCGGTTCGTAGCCTGAGACACGACTCGAGTTTGATTGGATGATAGAACACAGTGAGGGGCTGGCTGGCTGGGACCGTCACCTAAGCCGACCCGATCCACACACAATATGCGCTGGGGTGGCGCCGTCACCGGAATGGAGCCGCCCTCCCTCTAATTTAGTCACTACTTAAGCACTAAAGCCTTTGAAGATTACAAGTGTTAAGAAAGCGTTCAACCGGCGGCCGTCGAACCAAGGGCCGAAGAAAGGACCCCATAGTGGAGCCTCCTCGTGCTCATGCTGAAGAAGATGAGCTGATGGCCGACATGGCGGCCACCAGCATGCTTGTCGACGCGCTATCGTCACTTTCCATTTGCCGATAGTGACCATCGAATACATAATCGTCGCCCGGTGTTCGTGTACCGCATGATGCTGGTGCTGCGACAGCACCGAAAAATGGTCCCCCATTTCTGTTTCGTTTCGGTGGGAGCGCTCGTCATGATGATGACGATGCTGGTGGTGCGCGATGGGAGACGCCTGAGCCACGCCTTGGGCTTCTCGTTATCATCAACATTATTATAGTTCGTGGGTAGGTTTCGTGGACTAAAATCTGAAGGAGCAGGCTGCACAACAGGCTGCGTTCTCTCGCGGCTAAGCACAGCAGGATTCGGGACTAAGCTTTGGCCCGGGGATTGGTCAGAATTTTGGTGCCATTTTTATATCTGAGCCAAACCAAACTTTATGGTCTCGCCGTGGTGCATTCCCCCTTCGCTTTGGGATGGTACAAAATTGAAGCTCTTTCGAAGGTAGACGAATAGCATTTGGTTGATTTTCGTTAATGTCCGCTAGCCTCTTCACTTGTGACAATAATACAGTTCTGTTTAGTTTCAAAAGTATCTAAGAATCTTATTCTCTAATCTTGGATAGTTCAACTAAAATCAGCATAACATTTTTCGACAAAGGACATGGTGGCCAACGGAGAACAGACTATTTTCTTCCCATTTTTAACATCTTTACAAAGTTTTCCTTTGTATTCTTTTTTAATTCGAATAACTTTCTTCATAAAAACTGGAAAAGGATTCGAAATGGAACAAATGTATCTAAAATGTAGAGTCTAATCTAACCTTCAAATCTAATAAAAAGGGAAAATAAAATGGATTAGGTTAAAAAATGTTAATCAAATCGCCACACTTGGGATTCAATGCAAAGCCCAGCTAAATAATAAAGTGTACCTAACTCTACACACTTTTGCCGACAAAGAAATTTGAAAACTAAAACTTTCACTACAATTGTGACTGTTTTCGATGCCTTGCCCTTATTACTTACTTTTTTGGCTATTTCTCGTCTCTTGCTTACATTCTTATTCACGAATAGAACAAATTGTATATTGAAATTGAAACATTTGGCATGGCGCACCGTTTTGTAGTTGATTTTGCGCTCATTGTTTTCAACATTTTCAAAACATTTGTTGGGTCTCTAAACTCAAACATACGTCCAATTGGGAGCATCCACATCGGAAGTGGTTTTAATCAACATACCCGGCGCGCACGACCAACAGACTGACCACAAATCGTACACAGTAGAGCCCCCAACAAGAACAACAGTGTGCTCACCGGAACTGGCTCCACTAATCACGGCCGGCCGGCCGGCCGAACAACTCCCGGCACATTTCCGGCCCATTAAAAGCGTGACGACGAGCGGAGTTGGTTCCGTCACAAACTTTGCAGAGCGCGCACCGCCATCGCTGCCACCGCCGTCGCCGTACCGTAGAGCGCTCAATTAATGCTGCCGCCATCCTGGGAAAGCGTGGCCTAATGAATTCAAATGCAATTCATCGGCGCGTGAAAAACGCCTCATCAGAACACGCGCGCGTTTCGCCGCACGTTCGCTACTTCAATTTTGCGATTATGAATCGATCTCGTGCACGTTTCGTGCATTAAAACAGGAAGACGAAAAAAAACGGCCAAGAAGCGATCGTCACACCATTACCTGGCACGGTCCTTTCGTCGGCACAAATGACCCCACCACAAGGGTACGGAGCCGAGCCGATTAATTAATGTTCAATTTATTTCATTTTACGCTCTACCACGACCCCGTCCGTCCGTGCGGGCTGGCGCAGCAAAAACGTAAGGAAACCAATTTATGTTTCATCGGAAGCATTTCTGCTTTTTTCGTTGGTTTTTTGTTGGCTATCGAACGTCAACTCAATTTTCTTGCGCCACACTTACCAAACCAATGTAGAGCTGCGCGTGCGCGCACCTAATTGGAGCATAAGCTGCCGGCCATCATTACGGGCGGGCGGCTCGGACGCCAGTAATGAATTAAATCTATCTGCCCGGGTATTAACAGGGCAGCAACAATGAGGGCCATGACGATAACACGTTAACGCCAACCCCATGCCATGGTGGTTTGTGTTCGCTCTCGGTTCGATTCAACAACATCCGGCAACAGGATCTAATTTCACTCAGGGTCCCCAGTCGACCACCCGCCCCAGGGAGCGTGATAATATTTTTTGTGCGCTGCGGGCGGTGTGGGTTACTTTTTTTGTTCACAGTCCCAATAGAGAGAACATCCCTCGCCAAGGAAAAGCCCACATCAGCGCGCAAAGGCAGCACCGCGTAGCCGCAGCCGCACACAAAGCAGTGCCGCA
>NW_026454531.1:0-7765 GCF_943734635.1 Anopheles cruzii | reverse complement strand
AACTCAGTTACTTGACAATTCAACTAGTGTTAGTAGGACTGGACTAGCACCGACTTTTACAAGTGAGTCTATCGTTTTGAAACAGCAGTTTTATCGTTTTTTGGCTCCCCAAGTCAAAATAATTTTTTTTTCGCAAAACCAAACAATGGATATTATTTCTTTTGCTAAATAAATCGATTCTTCATCTTCGAAAAATCGGTTCAGCGTTTTATCTTAGCCTCAGTCTGAAAAAACGGGTGATTCTATCATTAGGAAAAGCAGTGTATTTCTCTCCGACACCGACGTCCGACGACTACCGGGAGCCCTGGCACGGTCACCGTCACCAAAAGCCGGAAGTCTCGGTGGCTCCGGGGAATTTTTTTCCGGCTCCAGCAGCGTGCTGTGTAACCGAGTGGAGCCCGGCCCGGGTGCAATGGAAGTCGAGCGCGCTGCACGCTGTGCCTGGGAGAGCATTAACGGCCGCGTTCTTCCGTACGGAGTCTGCCAGAAGCTGTTCGAGGTGGCTCATCGTCGTCGTCGTCGTCGTCTCCGTTGTTGATGTCGTCAGTGTTTTTAGCGCCGGCAGGGAGAAAATTAAACACCCGTCGCCCAGCCCAGAGACCCCAGCCGCCCGGTGATGGTGGTCCCTCGCGCCCGGGTCCCCGGTGTTCTGTCATAATTTTCCAGCCATGCGCTGGATGCGCCGACGATGGTACCGCATCCGTTCAGGAATTCGGGGCGATTGCCATGTCGGAGCCATGTCGGGGTCCCCGTTTCCACCGAAATGCCGGCACCGGTGTTCTAAACTAGGGCGGCATTCTCCATGCCCCCGCCGAGACCACCACCCGAAGCAGCAGCAGGTGCTCCGGCCCGGCCCGGGGAAATTATGGCTTCCGGATAAAGGATTATAAGCGATTATAACTTTCCGCCAGCGTGAGAGTATTTTTAATTTCGTCCCCCCGTTTCTTTTTTTTTACGGCGGGGAAGTTGCTCCCCAATGATGGTGGTTTGGAAGGGGTGGGGCGACGGCCGGCCCATGGGCGGCGACAGCGCCAAGTGCCAAGGCATTCCACCGGTAATGTGGTTTTTGCTCGAAGGTCCTCACACGAGCGCGAGCGCGCGAGAGAGGTGCGTTTAATCTACATTTAATTTGTCAACCAGCTGGCGGACCGGCTTCCCGGTGTTGGTGGTGGTGGTGCGTTGGCCGCGGTTGGCCTCCCCCCGGACGCATAGAACTTTCCACTTTATCTCCCGGCGAGCATACTTTCGCAGCATTGTTCGTGGGACCGGCGGCGATGGGTGGTGGCTTGGGTGAGATATGATTTTTAATCGAAAGATAAACAAAAACCCGTCTTCGTCGTCGCCGGTTCGTTTGATTCCGTTCGAATTCGCACAACTGCTGGCGGGCAAAGTTTTCTTAAGATTCACCCGGTGGCTCGTTCGCCGCCGGTCCATATTTAAGCGTCGCTGATCGTTACATTTTTTCGCAGTCATGCTTTTAATATGGCGCGTTGATTGCGCGGCGATGGGCTCTTTGTCTTCTTTCGCTGGCTGGCGAATTAATTTGTCGCAATAAACGGGAATCGAGCTCAAAAATATCTTCCTTTATTTTTGGCACCAAATAATAGCGCCGATACAAAGGATTATGTAGGCAAAGGCACCGGAGGGAACTGTCATCGCTTGTTTTACTACGCCACAATCATTATGATCCCCAGTGAGTCTCGATTAGAGAAATTACTCACAGAAAGCCGACGCCATTAACATCAGCCCGGCCATAAAGAGCACTCTCATCGATTGCTCCACGCTGTGCCGCATTTTCCAACTTTTTTGCCACGGCAAAATCGATCCGGCAATCATGCACCGAGCACCTTTTATGATCACGCGCCCCGCACGCCCGCTGGGAGAAAGAATAACAAAGGACCATTAATGCCGATCGAACGAACGGCGGTGCTCGAAGTGCGCCCTCATCTGCGCCGAGCCGGGGGCTGAGTAGCAACATCAGCATCGCTCTACAACTTCCGCTAAAATGCATTCGAAAGCTGCGCGTGTTTGAAGCTGCTGCACAGGGGTCGTGTAATTATCGACGGATTGTTGCATCTCGGCCTGAGCCGCCTGAGGGTCACGGCCAGGGTTTTCTACTCTCGTTCGCGGAAGTAAAAGCTTCTTCTTTTGCACTCATAAACCATACCAGGAGCACATGAGTACTCCGGCCTTATGGCGCGAATCGAATGCTTAATCGCGGAAAACGCCACTCGCGGTTGAATGAAACGAAACGATAATTGCTCCATTAGCGGTGCAATCTGGATAATAATAGTTATCGCAGCCCATCGCAATTAACGCGATAATCATCTAATAAGATAGTGGCCACGTTTTTTGCCCACTTAATTGATAGATCGTTGATCCACTTTATGTGGCCTTGGCTGTCAACCATTCAGCACGCGCTCGGGGAAAACAATCGGCTTGATTGATGAACAACCGGTGCATGCATAATCCTTTAGCTTCAGCGAGCGATAAAAGCACACGTTGCTGTGCCCATACTTGCTGTGCCGTTTCCGGTTCCGGTTCGCTCCCACCCCACCCGATTAGCTCGAAATTCATTAAATGCATTCAACGTACGCCACCGGTGCTCTCTAGCGCTTCTTTTCGGCCAAACCCACGAAAGAAACGCCATCGCTTTCGCGCCCGAAAGACGGCAAACGAACGAAACACTATCCACCATCGGGCCGAGTTGTAAAGAAACGTTTTGCGGAAACCGGAAGTCAACTGTCAGTCGGTGCATAAATCATGCAATCATGCCAATGTCTCTCCGGCTTCTCCACCGTCGCCGGCACACCTCCGGGTGATGTGATTCGGTTGCGCTTCGGTTGTGTGTCCTTCGGGCGGTGTCGCGAAGCCACGCGCACGTACGGCATAAGGACGACGACGGCACCGTAAAGATGGAACACAAATGTCAGCCGGCAGCGACCGGCAGCTAAATTGGACGGTGGAAATAATGGTGCAACCGAGCGGCACCGTCTGTCTGTGTGTGTGGTTGTGCATCGCAAGTCGCAAAGTTTGGTAAAACATTTATTCTGGCCGCCGTGTTGATTCTTTCTAGTCGTTCCGGTCGTTCCTCAAGAAATAAGCCAAATTGCATTGCAAACCCGAGGCGGCAACGGCGGGCACCAGGATCACTTCCCCGCTTGGAAGGAAAAGTTCTTCCCAGAGGGAGCCCGGAGCTCCGGCAAGATAGCGAGAGAACCGGGAACTTTGCCGCATTTAAACGATCTGCAAATATAAAGCAATTTAATTTGTGGCTCTACGTTTGGCTACACTTTCGGAAGATCGGAACTGAATCCGATCAGTATCTGGGGAGTGACCACAAGACGAGCCATCAGCGGCGTGCGGCGTTGTAAGAGAACGAAGAGCCAATTAGGTAAATTGATGGATCTGTTTGAATCGCCAATCGCGGCTTTCGAGACGTGGCCTTTGGTTTGAGTGCCTAGACTCAAGTGCACCCGATTGATCCACTCAATGACCAACGGCTTTTAAATAATACCCCCCCGGGGGCGTTCGGGCTCGTAAACATTTTTAATTCCCTCAAACCCGCCACCGCAAAAGAAGGCGGTGGAAAGTTGCCACCGAAAGAATGCCATGAATCCATCACTTGGCCCCGGCCGGGTGTAACATTCCGGGCACACTTTCGCTAAAGATCCTTTTCTTATCATTTCACTCGACCGTAGCCAGGCGGAGGTGGCGGCTTCGCTGGAACTTGAAACGACAAAACCGGGCTCGGGCCCACGCCGGGGACAAAAACTTCGCTTCAACTCCTTCCTGCACCCATTGCCGGCCGCGAGTGCGTGCGTGTGTGTGCGTTAGAGGCTCGTTAGGCGGAAAACTCTCCGACGAAAAGCGAGCGCGCGATATCAGCGAAACATGAGATGCCACTCAACTGTGACATTTATTTGATGTTCCGCGGGCGCTTCTCGCTTTGAAGCAATCTGAAGCAGATCCGCCACACCGTCGGCTTCGGCTTCGTGGCGGCTTCCGGACGCGGCGAAACAAAAAAGAAGAAAAACAATAGGGACAACCGTTGGGAACCGTTGAATAATAATAATAAGAGTCATAAAAAAAGCCAGTGCCTTGGTGGCGATGCACATCCTTTTTCGAGGCAGAGAATGTGCGGCGTACGCTCACGGCTCAAGGAGTGTTTCGAATTTCTTTTTAAGACGACGAGGACAAAATACTACCACACACACACACAGGCACATACTGACGAATTGAGTGTCTGTGGGTGTGTTGGCAGGTTGAGAAACGCTTTGAGACGTGAATCATCAACGAGTGCCGGTGTGCCCGGAAGTGGTCGGCTTGAAAGGGAACTTATCCTGGAATTGTTCATTTACGTGACAAAGGAAGAGGACCCATTTCGGCACGTAAACAGATCAAAGTTTTAAATTTTGGTTAATGTATTTTTGCTCGTGTTTTCCTTTAGGGGCTTTGGAGTGTGTAAGAGACAAGCTGCTTATGCTGCAAAGAGGATCATTTTAAATAATTTCTCAAAGCATAAATAATTGTAAAATTTTGAGCAAACTTAAACGCGATGAGTTATTTGCTTGGGACATTATCCACTTGATTTGACAATGAATCGTCCATTATTTATAACGATTATATGTATTGAGTTTGAACGCAAGTTTTGGGTGTTAAATATTTGAAACTTATGACATTAGATAGAATATCATGTGTCGATAGAACTTTTTATCTTAAAGAGCGATCCACTCAGAGACCCATTTTTCAATAAGAAGTTAACCGCTGTGCTGCCAAATCGTTACTCATGTAACGGAACAAATACTAGTCCGAAAGAGCAACATCTGGTAAATCCAGCGAGGAGGTTAACAGTACCCATCTGACATTTTCGAGATAAGTTTTGACCGGTTTTGCGATGTGGAGTCGAGCGTTGTCATTTTGTAAAATCAACTTATCATGTCATTTATCCCATTCTGATCGTTTTACGGCCAAAGCTTGCTTCTAACGCATGTTGTCGATGGAATTGTCCATCAATAATTTCATTAGGTTCTGAAAGCTCATTTACACTTCAACAAAAAAAACCTATACTGGGTTGGATGCGTAATGACAGTAGCTGTCAAACACATATTTCATTTAAAAAATTGTGAAATTTAGTGAGTGATGCCATCCACTGTAAAACCTAACTAATTAATTTGCAGACCAATATAACTAAAGCAAAAAGCATGAAACCACCAAATAGAATCATCGATTGAACGTCATCTTCTGGTGGGAAAAAGTAGAAACAATGGTTTTTAAATATGGCGCCGATATTGATTGCATTAATCAGAATCAAACTGTTCGCCAAGCCGGTCTACCGTCCGTTGTAAAATACGAACTGTAATTTGAGATTTCAATTAGCACTGATTGACGATAACTCCAGTTACCACAATAATGGCTATTGAAAGATAAACTTTACAATTTTGAAACTCCTATCATCTAACGGCCCACAATGACGACTCCATTCCATGGCAGCAAACGTAACATTACGTTGGCTTTTCCCGAGCGTTACCTTCCGGCGCTCAAATCTGCCACCCGATAATTAACCAACGCTGTGCGCGCTGATGGAACAAGAAGTTCATTCCGATGCAAGGAATCCCATCCGATGCGCGTCGAGCTTCGCGGGCACGCAGACCATTAGCCGCCGGCCGTCCACGGACGGGCATCCAGCCCACGAAAGGAACGTCATCCGCCGGCACGCACGTACCTCGCGCGAAAGTGGGACATGTTTGCTATCGATGTTTTTGTCAGCCTCGACACGTGTAATTACATTCATTTGGCGAATGTACTACGCTGCGGGTTGCCCCATTCCTCGGGGCCACGAAGGTGACACTCTTCGACGCACTAGCACCCCTGATACGGCCGCCGTTGCTGCTCAGCGTGGGGTATCGCAAGATCAAAGTGTCGCAGCCCACAGTGCTACCCACACACACACACTCGGGGACACGGACACAGGCATTGCACCGGTACCCACCCGTGGCCCAACTTCCGACCAACGAATGCGGCACTCTACGGCACATATGTGTGTTCGCGGCTTCGGAGATTTTGTTGTGGCTTCCGCCACCGGAGGAAATGAAATTGCGCTAACTTTGCCCACCGACCGTACCAGCTTCTCGTGTTCCAGCCCCATCGTCAGTGCAGACACACAGATACACGCGCGAAACTTTACCAAAAACTCGTAGGCGCTACGCCAAGGAGTAAGAAAAACCCGCATCAAACAGGCCGTGACACGTGAAAGTGAGTTTCGGTGTGATTTTTCCGACACAAAACGGACCCCGGCCCGGGTAATGGAACTGTTGTTTAATGGCTTCGGAACTACTACGTCCGGTGTGTGTGTGTGTGTCTGCGTGAGTGGTGCTACAATTTGGCCCATCACTGTAGCAACTTCGGGCAGGATAAAAGCTTTCAAAGCATCGCCCGCCCGCTGGTTGGCTGCTGCTGCTGGACGGGAAACTTTGAACCGACCTAACCGACTTTATCCATCGGCCCTGGCCCTGGGTGTCTTCCGGAATCGGTTTATCTTAAGGGCGGCCCCCGACACCGCCCGGATGAAGCTTCTTGGAATGGACTTTTGAAATAAAAATCGATCCCGATCGGTACAAGGTTAGGCTTTTCCTAGGAAACTCTTACCGCTGAGCGCAATAGGCTTAAGGCTTTGCCCCGGAGAAACTAAGTTCCCGTCCTCGACACTAAGTGAAGTCTGAGAGAATAAACGAATGTGCAACCGTTCCCACATTCGTCACGCAAATTACTCGAGCGCGCACTTAACTTCCGGCGCTCCCGTCACGTCGCACGTGACAATGAGGCACACGTCCCGTGCATCGCAACATATGCTCGACCCCGTAATAAATCTATTACTTGGCCCCTCCGCCGCCGCCGCCGTTTTCTTGGCGTCCGTGTGCCGGTTAATTTGGTTGGCCCAAGACCCGCTCGCCCGCCAACGACAACTAATGCTTTGCCGGGTGATGGTACACATCGTCCTAAAAGGGCTCGGGCGTTCGCGTACTGGCGCATTATGCTGCTGCTCCTGCTGCCGGGTGTGACCGAGAGGCCACAGTGCACCGCAGCGCAGGGCAACCGTTTAGCTAAAAGCAAAATCCACTTTCCACCGGCACCTGCATGTACGGCTCGGGATCGTGCCCCGGGAACATATGCGTGCGTTAATAGAGGTGAAAATGTCACCCTGCAATCTATGCTGAAGCCGGCGGCGTCGACACCGTGGCGAAAGGATGAAAATATGTTATCCTTCCCCCGCACGTCCCGGGGTGCCAACCGGGTGGGTGGTCTGCAAAATGAATGATGAACCACCGGCACCAGCACCCGAAAACCCCTTTTCTGAGAAAAGGTGATTTATGCGTGCGTACCACGGTACCTCCGTCGACGTCCTCGCCGTCGACGTCGTCGTGTCAACTATTGCCTCGCCTTCGGAAGCTGCGGGAGCACGAGTGACAGAGGGGCTACAGCTTCGTGCCGGATGCTGCTTGCCTTCATCACCAACGACACGAGTCAACAATTTTGCTATCTCCGTGATTGAGGTCCCCGGCGGTGGTGGCCGGGTACCGTCGTTCCCAGGGTTTCAGGATATTGAATTCGTCTCATCCTGCGAACCGCGCCGATCCGAGCAACGGATCGCTTTTGTCGATTGAAAATGTGAAATTGATTAAAAGCACTCCCGGGAGCACCGGAGCCGTAAGAAGCGTGCGGTGCGCCTTTGATGCGCCAGGCTCCAGTTCCCGTGGCCGTGGCC